>NC_061080.1:2414890-2574932 GCF_021917145.1 Hypomesus transpacificus
CTTGTACTTACAGTGAGTCGCTCTGGATCAAAGGGTCTGCTAAAGGACTAAATGTAAATGTAAATAGAAACAAAGGACCAAGAACCAGTTGGACCACTTTTCGCTTGTAATGCAGTTCTACCACTGGGTGGCAGCAAGAAGCACATTGATTGTGACTTTTGACGAGAGGCGTTAGCGACTGATTATACTTTACCTCTCATTGTAGTACCTACATGGTGGTGGTGGACCACGACATTGTTCCTTGACTGGTGCCCAGGACCACCGATTCTACTCTGCAGTATCTCAGCCAGCCTTTAGTTTCCAAGGCTTAAAAAAGGGCTGACATGCTGTGGACGGCTGTTTCTCAAACGTCAAGGCTAACACCTCGATGCAGATAGACTGCATCTGTATGCATTTTAGAACAAACGACTTGTTCACAAGTTACATTTAATGACAACACGTGAAGGGTTTGAAGAGATTCTTAAACTGGACTACAGCTCTGGTTGCATCTATGTGCAGGTTGATTTGCCAGATGGATTTGGAGGGATTTAATGTTTTCCAAACAACCAAAACGAATTTCCTTATGTTTGAAGTAAAATGGGAAACTGATCAGTGTATTAACGTGAACCAAATAATGCCAATACCAATGGAATTACAGTTATTTGACTCTGGGTTAAATCAGAGGAAGAATGGTCAAAGTCAGGTTAATATGAATACACATTTAATAACATGGCAAATGACTGAAATCTATTCCAAGGCAAAAATGTGTCAAAGGAAGGTTAACTCTAACCTACTATACCATGGTCATTGTAAATCAGAGAGAGAAAGCAAGATGTGAAGAAGGAGAAGGACAGTAGGACAAGCCAGAACTGAGGAGAAGGTCTCAGGAGATGAAGAATCCACAGAACGATGCTTCATAATTCCCTTTATACACAGGAACAACCAACCACACCACATCTTAGCCCTTAGTGTCCAAATATGGGCGATGCTACAGTAAGTTACACAATGAGGTGTGAGAGCCATCAAGTAGAGAGTCTGTCCAGCAATTCCATATTTTAACACCTGAGAAGTAGGGGCAGGTTGACACCCGGCATTTCAATTTTCTTTACTCTTGATTGTTGCCATGTTGATCATAGAGAGGTCTCTTGGTTTTCTTTGTTGATGCACAGCCGTCCCTATAGATACACAGAAGACAAAGCTATGTTAGGGAACTGGACTTTCAGAGGGAGCATAGCATTGGAATGCTAGACCCAACCCTGTATTGTATCTGACAATAATAACTGCCTACTTGTTTTGGAGGGACAATCGATAACAAACACAAAAACCATGCCACAGAAGGGAGTAGACCCATCTGTAAGTAGACATTTTATACACATAGTACAATGTTTTGGGGTATATCTGACTTGTACCCTTAGATCCAGTTGATGTGTTCCATACTGATTGTCCATCATGTCTGCTTTCAGTAGTTCTGGCTACAGTCTTCCATCCCGTTGTTTTTCCTTCGAGTTAAGGCCATTACAACTGAAGCTGGCCATTTTCTTTATCCCACTTCCCGGCCAGGTTATCCAAGGTATTTCACGTTCAAACGGCATGGTCTCCTGAACTCAAAAAAATAAATGTTCAATTCAGCTACAACATTTGAAAGGCTCCGTTAACATTTTTCTAGATTTTCTATTGCACTTTAACATCGCCTACTTACGACGCAATCCTTTGAACGCAAAACAAGAGACAGGAAAGATGATGTCAAGTATAGTATAGAATACACTCTCGCATCAAGCAGAAGTCAGACCAGCAGGTTCACTTCCCGCTTGTAAAACAGTTCTACCACTGGGTGGCAGCAACAAGCACATTGATTGTGACTTCACCGACTACAGGAGACGACTTCGTTTATACTTTACCTCTCAAATTGTACGCCCGCCTACATGGTGGTGGTGGTGGACCAAGACAGTGTTCCATAACTGCCCAGGACCACCGATTCTACTCTGCAGTAGGCCTATCTCAGCCAGCCTTTAGTTTCTAAGGCTTAATAGAGGGCTGACATGCTGTGGGCGGATGCATATCAAATGTCAAGGTCGATGGGACACCTCGATGCACATGTACTGCATCTGTACACATTTTAGTTGGACGTTCTCATGGAGTTATATTGAGCCGCTGCTGTCTAGGGATGTCTTTGTGCCAGGTGCAGTAGTCTAGACGTTCCTGTAGTCCATAGTGTAGCGTTGTGCACAGCTCACAATCAGATTGCTTCACTATCAGACAGACCTCTGTTGAATTCATGAGAGTCATCGCTCTCTCTTATGGATTGGGGACTGCCTAAAAGCCTTTTTCTGTTCCTCACTGAATTATGGGGGGGGGGGGGGGGGGGGGGGGGGGGGGGGGGGGGGGGATTTGTTGGAGTAAGAAACTATATGGTCTGTGTATGAGTGTGAGACTAGCGAATGGGCAGCTATTGCCCTTCCCTTTGGCCTTATATCCCTCCCTCCTTCCTTTCCTCCCTCAGTTTTCACATTCAATGGTTCTCTTTGTCTTTCCAGTAACATGCAGCCCCAGCCGATTAAATACAAGGAATTAGTAGTCAATTTTAGCCTGCCAAACATACAAACAGAAACTAAACGGCTTAATGGCACACGGACAGGGATTTGGTTGTTGTTGCACTGAACACGTCAGCAACACTGTTTTGAGAGGTTTTTATCGACACACTTTGAATTACACAACAAATTCTTAAGACTTATGAAATAATTTCAAAACGTTTTTTTTTTCTATAAATAAAACGATTTAATAGATGACGACGTCCGTAATATTTGACAATTGTAGGTACTTTCTTGTAAGGAAGCAAACACGCAGCAAATGTATAGCAAAATAAAAAATGAAAAATCCAGAAATTGAAAGCATGACAACAAAACATTTATTATTTAAATAAAGTCTACAACGTAATAAGATCAGTATAAATTGACACATTTAAAAGAATAGGCACATGTTTTACAGCCGTAATTTACATTGCATAGACAGATTGACGTCGGTTAATGAATCAGCAGTGCGATAGGTAAAGCATGACGTAGCCTTCTACGTTTGTTTCATAACAGTTGTGATTGTTGTCCTTAGAAATTGTGTTTTTTTATTTTGTAAAGATGATAACCGCGATTTATGCTTGCAGTTATCTTTTCTATTTTCTTTGTAATTGGCCTATTGCCTGTAGGCCTAAAAAAAGTCAGCAAAAAAGGAAAGCTGTCATTGTCAGGCCCATAAAAAGGACGTGTGACTGGAATTGTTATGGGTCGACGTTGTTTTGTTGTCATGATACACACAGCAATTTACTAATTACTTTGTCAAAAGGCTACCACATATTCCGAGGATTAAACTGACATAGGATGCAGTCAATTTAGTGCTATTGGCACGTGTATATTGAGGTAATGTGATGTTCAGAAGATATGTATGCAAGCTGAATTACTTTTCCCTATTATTTTTCCTTTTGTCCCCTAACCTGTTTAGCTGTAGTCCTTGAAAAGGAAGGCGCCACACATCGACAATAAAATAAGTAAATAGAACTCCTACTATCATTATCTTAATAGAATATACCTACGTTTATATAAAAAGAAACACATGTAATTTTTTTTACCAAAGCAGTGGTGCAGATGTATAAGTATATTATTAAATTCCAACATGATAAATGTAGTATCATAATGATAACAATCACGCAAAAAAAATGTCAACATCAGTAATGAACTACTCATACAAAATAACACTATGAATGACATCACACACATTTCCTTTAGTTTGGTTAATATAATCAGATTACTTCAGGTTTAACCCAATTGTACCAATCCTTGAGGTCCCACATGATCTTTTATCAATTCAACGACAACCATGATAACTCTGGTCTTTTACTGGTTATGCAGAATGTCAGGTCTCCAAAAGAAACAGTCCAATCTTAACTCACAAATGGCACGTGATTGGCTTTCGACTATTGATTCTCAGTCTGTGTGGCAGGAAGGGTGATGTTTTTATGTTGAAATACTAAACAGTATAAAAGGCCACTATGGGTTCATCTGGCATTAAATTGGCTAAAAAGCGCAAACTTTCGGTAAGGGGTTCAGAAAAGATTCAAACCCACACACACACATTTACACACACACATTTACACACACACACATCAAAACACACTGCGTCTTTCTCTCTCAGGGTCTCGTGAGGGTGGTGTAGACGGGCTGCTCCCAGTGTGTTGGGCTGTGGGAGGGAGCAACACTGGAGGGGTCTCCTATGGTGGTGTACAGGGGCCTCTGTGTGGGCCCCATGTAGGAGAAGGCCGAGTACAGCCCTGGAGCCTGGCTGGAGTGAGTGTAGTAGGCCCCTGTCGCCTGGTGGTCCCCGTACTCAAACTGGGCCCTGGAGGGCAGCGAGGGGAAGGCCGAGCCGTAGTGGGGGAGGCTGAGGGGGGTGTAAGTGACGTGGGCCCCCGACGCTGAGGACGCCGAGGGGGAGTCGCCGTAGTGGCTCGCGGACTCGCTCTTGATCTGGGCCTTGGAGGGGTCAGAGGAGGAGGTGGCGGAGGACGTAGGGGAGGGCAAGGCCTGCTGCTGCTTGGACAGCCAGGCTGCAGAGTGGCCGCTGGCGGCGGCGAGGGCGTACGCGTACGACGTGGCGGAGGAACCGGGGGCGGCGGCGCCCTGGCCGACTCCGGGATGCCCGTTGGGGGGGAGGTACTGGTCGAACTCGTTGACGTCGAAGGGCTCGATGTTGGACATCACCTCGTGGCTGATCTCGCCGATGTCCATGGCGCCAAAGTCGATGTGGGGTTTCCCCCCTGCTGAGGAAGGGCCAGTGCCGCCCTCCACCCCCAGGGCTCCGCGGGAACCCGCTGACCCTCCTCCGCCCTCCCTCTTGCCCTCGCCCATCTTCCCAGACTGCAGCTCTGTCTTTGGGGTAGTGGGGGGTGTGGGAGGGCTGTGACCTTGACCTGGGAAAGCAGAGAACAACCAACTACATCAGCTATAGAAGTGACACATGGAGTACACACAAAAGTACACTTTAGTAGAAACTAGGGAACACAAGGGAAAGGACTCGGTCTATAAAACGTGTATTTGGGTCCAAACTTGACAACGAAATCAAGCAGACTAGACGGAAAACCAACCACAAGTGAGTCTAGTGAAAGTGAAAGACTGCCCCCTCCCCCATCTCACCTGCAGAATGGTGGTGATGATGATGGTGATGATGAAGGTCCGCCAGGGGCGACCCGGCGCCCCCTCCGTTATGGCCTCCGTGCTCCAGGTGCAGCGCCTTGTAGTGGGCCGGGGCGTGGCCGCCTTCACCCTCCCCCTGGCTGTCGGTCTCGGAGGTGGCCCCCAGCTTGCCGTTCTTGCGGCGCCGGGGCTGGTACTTGTACTCTGGGTAGTCCTTCTTGTGCTGCTTCCTCAGGCGCTCCGCCTCCTCGATGAAAGGCCTCTTGTCGCTCTCGTTCAGGAGCCTGGGGGAGGGAGAGATGTTTGTTTTAGGCCTCTCAGGTCCCCCAAATGTTATATTGAATTCAATATTTAAATTGTGTCCTTACACACCAAGCCATGTTACATTATATGCTGGCTATTAAAATTAATATTGTGATGTCACATACTGGAATACGTCTATATACATATGAACCAGTGTAAAAGTTGAGAAACGTTTGAGTGGATTTATTTAATGTTGTGTTGAGGTGTTTTTCTATGCCCCCACGTGCCCACCTCCACAATTTCCCCAGTGTTTTGCTGAGTTCCGCGTTGTGGAGGTGAGGGTATTGGTCCGCCAGTTTCCGGCGCGCGGCCTGCGCCCATACCATGAAGGCATTCATGGGTCTCTTCACGTGCGGCTTGCTTTTGCTCCCATTATTTACGCGCACGGGCATGGGCACGAGCGTCCAATCATATCCGTCGAGCACCTGGCTGACAGCTTCGCGAATGCCGATGGGAAAACGGCCATCCTCTTGTTCTGTCTTGGCAACTAATCCACCGTCTTCCCCCCCTTCCGCGCCACAAAGCCCGGTCAGCTGCTGTGACTGGCCGTTGAGAGGCGAGTCCCGACCACCGTTTGCCCCGGAATGCGCCGGTGATAGCGATTGAGCATCATCGGAGACCCCGGGACTCAACTCCGCTTCGGACAAGCTGTGATCCTCTCCGGACATTTTCTTTTATCAAACAACAGTTCCGTTTAAAATGAAGTTTCAAAAGCTTTTGAAGCTGTCAGAACTTTAAGCGGATTTGTGTCGAACCTGATTCTTGCTTTTCACATGCAATGCGGTGCGTGCGTAACTGTCCAAGGCATACTCAGAGCCGTGCGTAAAATTCGTCAAAATCCTTCCCTTTGCGCGCCCCTTTCCCCTCAATCGGGATATTGCGCACACCTGAAATGATAAAAAAAAATATAATTGATTACTTAAATATTTTGAAATATATCAATAATTGCATGACCAATTTTAATTCAGTGATCAAACGAAATACGCCCACATTCGTCTTAAGTTTCATCATATTTGTTGGTTAAATTTTAATGCAATTATATAACTTTCGCGTTATATAATGGCATTCATGGAGTAACATTTTGCCACAATCTTGTATCCTGTATTAAAAAGAAGATATTACTGGCATATCTAAAAACATGTTACATTATAATACAAATATGAAGAAAAGTTTAACGGTTGAACAAGTTGGGACAATAAAAGGTTGTTAGCATCTCGACAACAGTAGGCTACAACGTATTATTCTCACAGTTGATCAGTTGAATGTGTTTTGCAGATGTAGATATTACCTAAACTGTGACATTGTGGCGAAACAATGGGTCATCACTAAGCAAGATTACGATTTTAAGATCTCTCATCAATTGAATCAAAACGTTAAAAAGTGTATTTAATTCACATGACAAAATTAGGAATACAACTTACCTATGTGCAGTTTCAGAACTCGCTCGTTCAATACGGGAGTTCGTGCGCTCCACTGTAGAACGGTGTGACGCTCGTGCTCCGTCCCCTGCCCCCTCGTTCAGTTTGCCCTGCGATGAATGGCTGCTCTGTATCGTGCACCGGAGCTTAAAGAGCGCCGTTGTGCGAGAGAAACCAGAAAAAAAGTGATTGAAAGTGGAAAACATTCTCAAAGAGGCAGCATTCCAACACAGAGTCAGCGCCACCCTCTTGCGCACACGCTGAACGCGTATTGGTCATCTTACATTCTCCTCCTTTCTTACTGGCGGACAGCGTTGTCGTTATTGCCTGTCCGTCCGTCACCAATGAATATTTCCAATGAAAAGAGGTGAGATTTTACATCGGAGTGGCTTAAGTGACTTTACAGTGGGTCCATTTAGAGTCCAAATAAGGCCTGCTTTGTGAATGTGTTGATGTGTTCTATCAAATAAATAAACACGAATGAGAAGAGTTATTTGTGGTCAACTTAAACTACATTTGACAAATGTAACTGTAGCTATCACTATAGGCATTATGTCATTGGCTACAGTAAAGTTGACAGCCTATCAACTTCAACCATGAAAATATTCCTCGGCATTCAAAGAAAGACAAAGACAAATAGAAAGGGGACTCCGGGAAATTATATGCCTGTCAAGTAAACCCCAAATGGCATGATCTGCGGTGCTCTATTTGAGATTTACAATTCAGAAATGAAAAAATGGCACTGTAAAAAGTAAAATGGTCTCATACTAACTATGATGGGTCACACATCAAAAGAACCCATATCCTTTATGGAATTCTTCTCCAAAAGACATCCACACCTACTCAGAGTTTTCCCTGGTCACGTCGAAAAGGCTGAAGAATCATGGTGAAAGGAAATAATGGCCTGGTTGGAGTCTGTAACTGTTGTGAAATGAGGTGAATCCTGGCCTACATTTGAGATGTAGGCCAGGATTCACATGACACAGTTAGTGATTTCATTGGTGAATTTGGACAGGTTTGCACTGTTGCATTATTCAAACACACCAAGGAACTAAATATGACAGTAAACACACACACACACACACAATGTACGACAATAACCCCTGTGTCTCTATACTTCCCATGTTGAATCCGTGTCTCAGATTCTCTCTCCTTCTCTCTCCCTCTTTTCCTCCCTCTCTTTTCCTCCCCTCTCTTTCTTTACTCTCTTTGTCTTCCTCTCAGGTGCACTGTGACCATGTGATCAAACGGCCTGGCGTCCGTCGACTGGCCCTCGTCAATGAAAAAATGGGGGAACAAAAAGCAGTTTTGTGCTACATCTCAGAAGAAGAAGAAGGGGAGAAAAAAAAACATGATAACAGAGAGATGTGTGTGTCTTTCTCTCTCTAACGCCAGAACACGGACACAGTCACACACACATAGTAAAATGCCCAGGACTAGACAAGACACTTGGATCTCACTCTTTCCGTTGAACTTTGTTCTCCATGTTGACCGAAAACCTGGATTGTATGGGCCTTCTTTTGGGGTGTTGGGGTTGTCAGAGGGCTGTGTTTTGAGGATGAGGGTATGTCGGCTGTGCTTCGCACCCCCATCTGGGTGGCTGTGGTCTGGTGTACTTGGTTTGTGAGTGGCTGGTGGTCTGGCTGTGTTGTGGACCTATGGAGCTGAAGGTCAAGGCGATAGTGTGGCGAACGTCTGGGAAGCGTGTGTTGCCGAATGGGTTGTCTTGATGTTTGTTATGGAACCATGGGGGATTGAGGAAATAGGACAGTCCACCACCAAGTATAGTTGAAGACACTTGTTTGAATTGCTATTGAATCTCTGCTGAACAGGCTGTTTTTTGGTTCAGGAAGGCTTGGTCCAGGTCTGGGTAAATGACCTTGTAGGATCGAGTGAGAATTAATTGGGTTTGATGTCATTTGATGTCAACATGTTTTGTTATGTTGCATGCAGCTCACACAGGTTGTGCAGTACAGTATGCATATGCAACAAGTGTCATTGTGAACTTTTGGCAAAGGCTTGGTATTGTTTTTATAGAATATCTTATGTAAGAGATTACTTACTGTGTGTAGCCACACTTTGCATTTTTATCTTGATATGTTAAGTGTTCAAAATTGTAAACCGTTAATATACAATACTGAAGAAAGTCAAGTTTAAGCTCTGCATTGACAATGACCGTGAATCACCTGCATTAAATGGCAACACAAGTTGATTGTCTTTACGCATCTAAATGTTTATTTAAAAAATGTATGTATTTGGCAAAATTCGGCATAAACAAAGTTGCTAACGTTTAATTGAAAGAATAGAAAATAAGAAGTGATAATTACAAACTGTTTGCGTTTTTAAATCATTTTCACTTGCATATATAGCCTACTTAATTATTGACTCCTCAGAAACGTTACGTTAACATCGCAGAAATTTCTGTTACTATTAAACGCTGAAACGGTTTAATTAATCAGAGTGCAATTATTACTATTCAACAAATCGAAATTATTATTACAATGTCTGTATCGTTTTTAATATATTAGGGAAATTATGGGTTGTAAGTATTTTTTTAAATAGGAACGATCGAGCTGCTTTGGTCGTTAAAGAAGCCAAAACGTCCTAAAATCCTAACATGGGCTACACATTTATAAATGTCTAACAATTCTGCTAAATGTATAGGCCATGTTGTTTTTAATGTTGCTCAAGGCTTTCACTGTGAAACAAGCTCATGCAATTAATTAGAAACAGTTCCAATCGATAGTTGATAACTGTATTATGGAACAGTTTGGCTTATTGTGTTTTGAAAGAAAAAAAAATAGGCCTGTCTTGTTTTTTTCGTTAAATGAAAAAAACAACATGAATTATGGATATTTATTTACGGTTCGTTTTAGAAAACAAAATAGGCCTACTAGTCAATTGAAATACAATTTCGATTATATAAGGCATACACGTTCCCTTACTTTCTTTTTTACTAAAGATGTGGGATCGTATTCTCTAATACCTAATAGGCCTGCCTACATTGTGTTAATGCTAATTCAATGCAGTACATTTTCCCTAGACATTCTTAAATGACTTTTTAACATTTTCTCGTTTACATTTCATTGAATTCCTACTAAGTTAACTACATAACAATTATAATACAGCAAGTTTAGTCATGGCACAACATTGTTCAATCTTAAATGCAGCATAACTGAAGGATAAAATGTCAGTTCAAAAATCCCTTTTCTGCAACCTGTCTCATTCTGAATTAAACATTCTGAATCAAATTTCATTATACATTTATATCCTAGACATATCAATGCCATTGAATCAGTAAATATAAAAAAATTACATATTGTGTGAATCTCTGCCGTCAAAACCACAGTGTCATCCACATCTCCTAATGATGTCTGAATGTCTGGAGCCGGTCTCTAACATTTAGTCTAATTCATATACTGTCCTCCATGGCCTGGAGGCCTGCTGTATGACTCACTGTGAAAATAGAACTCACATGGTGCCATTAACCAAAAGGACATACATCGCCCTGCTCTAACCTGCCATGTGACTGTGCTAATGGAGAGCATGTCACAAGAGGCACCATGATGCAGGGGCCTGGAGGGGTGTAGAGGAGGGAGAGGGACGGGGAGGATGGGGGGTGGGGAAGGGGGGGACTCGTGATGCGTAGGGCTCGAGTGTGGTCACCCCTCAGGTACGTACCGTCGGCCATTTTGTGTCATGTTGAGGGCGGGTGGTATTTGGAACGGGGGTTTTGTATGTTCCGTGACTCCGTCATGGCTGATTGGGTGTGTTGTGTGTGTGTGTGTGTGTGTGTGTGTGTGGGGGGGGGGGGGGGGGGGTGGCATATGTGTACTCCTTGCAGGGGTAGAAATAGGGGTACTGATCTTCCGTTCCATGGACAGAAAGAGGAGAAATAGGAACGAAAGACATAGAAAGACAAAATAAAGAGAGAGGGAGGGAGAGAGAGAGAGAGACTGACCTTTTGTTTTGGCCTGCGGCCACGCTCGAATCCTCAGGGAAATTCCTGAAATCTGACTTGAGGCAGAGGAGGAGACCAGACGGCCGATAAGACGAACATGAGCAGCGGTCAAGTATTCACAGACCGGTCACATTCTGCATTAAACTGTCGTATAATTGAGATGGGAGGACTGTTCCTTCCCACGTCAATGGGACGCTTTGGACAGAAATGAATGGTGTCGTTTATGCAAAATGATGACGCATACTCAGGTCAGGAACACAAAAATTGCCTGCATAAGGAGAGGAGGAATTCTTTTGATTTGAAGTGATTTAAATTGAATTCATCTTTCTTGACCATCAAAACCTCTGTTTTGATGATGTATGAGATAATACCCAATTGCCAAGTCAATGAAAGGAATAGTTAGGATGAGTTCAAGACAAGTTCAAGACAAAATCAATGTATTTATTGCACATATGTGAGGTGCAGGTGTCTGTTACACTTATTGTACACTTTGGCAATATTGTGACCTCTGACTTACATCAGCAACACAGGCTCTTCCAAGTCACACCTTACAAAGACCCAACCTATGGCTATGCAGGCATAAGAAAACAGTATAATGACAGTTTATCAAAGATACAAGAAACATCATTAATAGATATTTCTCTCCTAGACATAACCAAGGGTTATGTGCTAATGAGATTAATATTGCAATGTATGGATCATACATTGTTTATTATATTCAGAACTTTCAAACAGTATAGAAGTAATAAAGTAATCACTATCTTTAATTGTTGTTAACTGATCAATAGTTTAAGGACAGACCTCTTCAGTTTCTTATTATTATTATTACCTCCATAAAGGCTCACTGGACGGTTTAGGACAGTGTTATGTTATGTAATGTTGTTATGGATTATGGTTGTTTATTTTTGCTGTTGTTTTGTTGCTGCTATATATTAAGTTGGAAATCCGTAACATTTATATCCACGTGATTCAGGAACAGGGTACATTCCACCAAAACTCTCTCTGTTACAACCCTTTACAAAGTAAGTATCCATAACTTTATCCAATTCTGTAAATAGTGAACTAAATCATACTGACACAGTTTGATTTAAACCCCTTAAAGTCTTTTTTAAATACCGGTACGGATGGATTCAGAACTCCTCCTATTATTAGACTAGGGTATCTGGTGACTTCTGAAGCTAACTCTGCTCTGTGCTCTGTGATTGGATGAATGGGGGAATCTTTCAAGCTTTGAAACCCGAGAGAGCCGTGTCCGCTAAGACCACAGGGTTTTCCTGGGTCAAAGGTCACCTTTGATATCAAGGGTCACCTATTGACGTCTGATTTGGACTTTCTATTGGAGGCCCTTTTAATTCCCTAGATGAGGTGGCAAAAATGACCAGATACAGTTAACTGTGAAGAGAAGTGCAAGTGCATGTTTATTCATGTTGACATTGTGTGCTGACGTGCAAGTGCATGTCAGAAATGTCCAGTGCTCGGCTCAAAATGACCTGCTTGAAATTCACGAATAACTGTGACTTTTTAGTGTCGTGATTTAGTGAACGCACGGCCGTGAAGGGATGCATAAAAAATGACGGCGCTCCCTGACCTTTGTCTCCCTTCGCCCATTCTCGCCCATGAATTAGCGCAGCTGCGCAACACTTAAATGGGTCCCCCTCTCTCTCCCCTCGAGTGTCCGCGACCCGCCATGAATCCTCTCTTTGTGTTTTGTCTGCAGCACTTCCCCGATTCTTGCCCTCTCCTTTATTTAGGTGGTGGGGGTGGGGGTGGGGGGTGGGTGAGGTGGCTTGGGAGGGTGGGTGGGGGGTGGTATTGGCTTCGGTTAGTGGGGTGGTGGAGGGATTGTGGGGGCGGGGGGTAGCGGGATGGATCGGGGTGGTGGTGCTGGTGGTGGTGGAGGAAGGTGCGGGGGTGGAGGGCTTGTTGGACCGCATTCCTGTGCAGCTGTGGAGGCTGAAGGAGCGGGGGGGGGGGGGAGGCGGGCAGGGGGGGAGTCAGAGCAGGATCATCGCCTCGCAAGAGACATGGTGAATGGGCTATTGTTCAGTCCAGGGACTGTGTATCTACACTCTAGGGAGAGATAGAGAGAGGGAGGCAGGGAGGGAGGGAGAGAGAGGGAGGAAGGTTGAGGTGAGAAAGTGAGATGGCACGGCAAAGGATGGACGGAAGGACAGGTCGAGAGAAGAGGATTATATGTCTGAGAGGGAGAGAGAAAGAGATAGAGAGAAAGAGCGAGAGAGAAATGTATAACAAGAGTCTGATTAAGTGAATAAGGAAGTGCGAGACTCATTGTAAAATAATAGTGATGATGATGAGGATGCTGGTCACGATGAGGATAATGGCACAAGGGACAATGGTGGCATTAACACAGCCATGACGTCAGAAGTGAACTCTAACCCTGGTCCTCAAGTCTCACAACATCTCCTCAGTGTCACATGGCTGTTACTCCGCAATAGAAACATGTCACACAATATTGCAGTGACGCCTCCACTACCGACATGCAGTGGAATCGCACAGGCATCAAGCCATGTCAAATAGTGACCTTTGCATTTCTTTGCAAGTCATTTGGCTACACGTATATTTGACCACTATTTTGCATAATTGACATGTACGTTTGTACACTATGAAACAGGCAAGACTGACCGTCCGTCACTTGGTTGATTTGTTTTGGATGTTGCTTCATGTACTGTAATGTCAGAGTAGCAAATCATATTGTGGGTCGGTGAGGAATGTGGAGCCACACAAAGCTGTTTACAGCTTTTCTGTGTCCCAGTGAATCAAATGTTCCACAGTCCAGAAGATAGATGAGATGAGTCTGCCACTCGTTTGTTCCTTTGATTGAGGTCCTACCACGGAAATAGTCGACAACGAACCCGTGAAATGCATCGCTGCAAATGTAGTGGCAAAACAAGAAGGAAATTAAAACGCTGAGATAGCATGGATAAGACTACCCCAGGCATCTTTGAGGGACTGGAGATCTTGTGACCTCGGGGTGCAGGGGAGAAGGGGGGGGGGGGGGGCATGTCAGACTACTCAGCTGCAGTATGAGATGCTGTGGACAGCCTGGACCCCCCCCCCCCCCTCAAGATCCCTACCCCATCTGATTACCCTGGTACCAACCCCCCCCCCCCCCCCCCCCCCCCCATCAAACACACACCAAACTCTCCCCCACCTCTCCTCGTCCTCACTCATTTAGACAGTGATGAGTTTGGGTGTAATGGGGTTGTGGGAGAGAGGGGTGGACGGGAACAGGGGTGTGTGTCTGTGTGTGTGTGTGTGTGTGAGCGGACGGAGGGGGGTGGAGGGTCACCATCACCAGATCCTCACCTGCAACCGGCAGATCATAGGGTGTCCTGGGCACAAAAGTGTGTAACGCAATGCGATGTTACCAGCTAATGCAACTCCGCTTTCCTCTGCCAATCAGTGGCTGGGACTGCTTGGCAAACCATGGTCATCTCCTTTACATACCTACAGATGTGCATGTATACGCTGGAACGTACGGTATGTTGTGTGTGAACATCAAGGCCTGGAATGTCTTTGACGTTACAGAATCCTAATAAAAGGATGTGGGGAAACCAAATAAAAACCAATTCTAAGACCACTTCTCCAATCTGTCCTTTTTTCAGGCTGCTGTCACACACACAAAAAGTGTGTGACGGGAAAATACTTTTAGGGATGGGAGGAGAGAGAGGGAGACCGAGAACGAGAGAGCGAGAGAGAGAGAGAGGGAGAGAGAGAGAGAGAGAGAGAGAGAGAGAGAGAGAGAGAGAGAGAGAGAGAGAGAGAGAGAGAGGGAGAGAGAGAAAGAGAGCAAGTCACTTTCCAATCATGAGTTTTTCTCAGAACATTTAATTAGGCCAAATGAGCAGGAGAGGGCCTGAGGGGCTTCGGGGCGGCCAGCGAGATGCCCGAATGAAAGACGTTGTTGTTGGATGGGTTGAGGAAGAAGAGATGAAAGAAAGAGAGAGAGAAAGAAAGAAAGAACGAAAGAGAGAGAGATTCACTCTCCGACGCTTGGGTTTCTATGTTTTTCTCCCTTTAACATGCAAACTGCTTGAAAGAAAGAGACAGTTACACATGCAGTCTTGGGCCGGCACAGCTGGAAAGAGAAAGATGGAGGCACAAACAATCCAATTTACAGACAGATACAAACACACACACACACACACATGCATACACACCAAGGGTATTTGCCTGTGGTGGTTCCCAGACCAGTTGGGGGCCTGTACCCTCTGCTGTGAGCAACACAATAGCCCTCTGTCCACCCCCCACCCACCAACCACATCAGTTCACAGTTCCACCACACACAGCAGCTCATTATGAGCTTGAGGACCCCCCCCCCCCCCCCCCCCACACACACACACACACACACACACACACAGACCCCCCCCCCCCCCCCCTCCCCCCGGATCGCACCACTTAGAGCCCAAATACTGTCCCCCTGCTCTGGACGCACGCTGTTCCCCAGCAGTGGTCACATAGCCCCCAGGGGCTGGGGAGGACAGCGGAGGAGGCCCCCACCCTCCCACTCCTGACATCCACCCTCAGATCCACGTCGGCCATTACGACCCGCTAGGGCCCGACGACGAAGGTCACCGGGGGTCGACCAGCTGCTCATTTTTATGGATGCTGATGACAAGGGGGGCCAGCGATGTGGCTGATTAACCCAGGAGCGGCAGGGATGGAGGCAGGGAAGGAAGGAAGGAGGGAGGAGGGGAAACCGTGGGGGATAGAGGGAGAGTTCGAACGGGTCGGGGATGAGGGGAGATTAAGGTGTTTACGTAGAGAGCTGCACCCCGAATGTTAGACCATGTTAAATGAGAGGAGCGGTTGCGTTAGAGGAAAGGAAGGTTTTGGGGAGAGATGGCAAGAAGTTTGGGGTTTCCCTTTCACTGTACCCACACGGGTAGATGTTTTTGTTGCAGACATTCTTGTTTGGATCGAATATAGCAAATAACATGTCGGACATGATGTTTTACGTTTGAGAGAGCTTAAGTTGTTAAAGTTTCTCTGATTCAGCTTTTGTGAAACTTTAAAATGTTGTCATCTCGTGGGTGTTTGATGATAAATGGATGGGTGTACTTGTATGAATGAAATCGAAATCAAAGCAAATCTTTTACCCCCATCCCCCAAAAGAAATTATGCAAAAATGTAATAAAAGTCACAAGAACCATTTGTTTTCATTATGTGTTAGTTATACGTTATAAGTTTAAGTTGTCTCAACATTTACCACTAGAGGGCCCTCCTACACTCTCATGGGGTCATGCTGTTTGTACTTTGGTCTGATGCACCCTCTAGTGGCAATCCTGGTAATAACAGGCTAGGAGAACATTACACCACAATGCGGCATTTCATAAACAATCCTGGCCTTACTCCAATGTGTGCAAATATCACCGAAGTCTATTAAGCTGCGATATACGGATATACAGGGTCAGATGGTTGAGCGGTTAGGGAGTAGGGCTATTAATCAGAAGGTTGTTGTTTCGATTGCCGGCCGTGCAAAATGACGTTGTGTCCTTGGGCAAGGCACTTCACCCTACTTGTCTCGGGGAGAATGTCTCTGTACTTACTGTAAGTCGCTCTGGATAAGAGCGTCTGCTAAATGACTAAATGTAAATATAAGCAGCCTGCATCTTTCTTTCCTCGCTTTTCCTTTCTCTCGCGCTCTTTACCTTTCCCGCCTCCATCTTTATCCCTGAGCCTCGTTCTTCCCCCCGACCTCTCTGTCCTTGCACTGGCAAGGCTTGTAGTCCCTCAACAGTTTTGGTCTCATCTATTTCCATCCGTCCTTCACTCTCTGTGACATCAGAAGACTAGCAGCCAAATAAAAACGATCTCAGTGGACTTATAAACTCTGACACTTAAACATAGCCTTCGAGCGCCGATACCCCAGTTTTGGTTCTAAGAGGGGAGGGGCGGGAGGGGGGGGGGGGGGTGAGGGGACGTTTTTGAAAGGTGTGTTGGGAGTAGGCTATCGCTCCTTTTTGATTTGTTCACTCGACCAGTGACCAGTCGCTTTCTGCCTAATCTTTTACAGAAGCTTGTAGCCCAAATATTTCTAACCAGTGACGAGCTAAAGATATTACCTGATTAATCTCAGACAGGTGGACCAGGGGGTTGTCTAGACCTCTGACCCAGCCAGCTCGGATGGGAAAAAATAAGCGTAAGAAAGCAGCAACATTCAACCGGAACAAAAAACTCTGCTGTATCATTTGATGTTTTATTTAACGTTTCTTAATACAAAACAGCGTACAGTTGAAAATATTTAAAGATATAGTTATGATAAAATACAGAATAAAGTGCTTTTTCTTCATCTTTAGTGTTTTACCAACTCTATAACTGCCATTTCTGGGTTGCATATTTGCATCATTTTTTCCCCTCGATAAAGGATTCATCATTTGTATTTTGGAAATGTAGCTCATTTAATAAAACATTAACAGTAGTATACCTCAAGCAGGAAGACAGCATGTGCATGATTTCTAAACATAACATTACATATTCACAAAAACTGCTTTAATGCCAGCAACAGAAACATAATTTATTGGTAAGGGTTTTGAATTAAATACTCATGACTATTGTTATCTGTAAATGATAGAGGTGGAACAGTAATTGAGTAAATGTAAGAAAACCAAACATACGTTATATTCACGAAGACACAATCAAATTATTATACACAATAATTTATGCCATTGCATTTAACACATCATGATTTAACTATTCAGTTACCATGATTTCTGAGAAAGAAAAAAAATATTGTGCGCTGTGCAAATACACAAGATTGAGTATTCAAACAAAAGTAAAATCAAAAGCATAACAACCGTCTGTCCTGCAGATTTAGGTTAAAGAGAATGTTCTCTTTCCCCTTGTAGCAGACTACAAAGTTTTGGATTTGTCCTGTAATCATCCATTCGATAAGAGCGGGGTCATATACAAGCATTTAATGAGTCTTGAAGGGAATTAATTTGACCTCATCAGTGGCACATTTGGGACTCTTCCATAACCTTCATTGTTATGGGTAGCCTAAATCAAGTCTTGTTCGACCCTGGTTTGCTTTCGATCCGAGTACTTTGGTTGGATTAACAAAATGAGAAGCAGAAAGTCAGCAAATGGCACCTATTGTAGTTAAGAGACTGACAAGGTGTTCGCAAATAGGTGACGCTGCTGTAGATTGTTCCAGAACTCAAAAAATGGAGGCGAGTGACTCACACTCCAGACTCCCTCCCAAAGTTGAGCGCGTCCAGGGGAATCCCCGGAGGCTGCAGCCTGTCGAAGCCCATCTGACCCTCCACGTCCAGCACGCACAGCACATCCACCCTCCGCTCCTCGTAGCACTCCTCAAAGTCCCCTCCCCTCTCGTCCCCCTCCCCGTCATCCCTCCCCCCCAGCATCCCCGTCCTCTCCCCCGCCTCGTCCTCCTCGTCCTCATCTTCCTCCCCGCAGCACAGTGCCACCTCGTTCTCGTAGCAGAAGGCGCTGGGCGAGTGCGGCGGCAGGAGGCAGCGTGCCGACGACAGCGGGCCGAACAAGGGGGGCGTCGCTGACCTGGAGGAGGCGGTGGAAGACGAAGACTGGGAGCGCTGCCTGCTGCCCCCGCCGACGCCACCGTCCACCCCGGACATCTCGCGGAGGTCCTTGGCGCTGCAGTGGGGCGTGGTCGGAACCTCGTAGGTCTTATGGAAGCGAGAGTAGTCCACCTGGTAGCGGTCGGCTTTCTCGAAGACCACGGGTTCGAAGCGGTGGCCCCAGAGGATTTCCCGGGCCAGGTAGGAGCTGCGGGCCTGGGTGGTCATGGCCGTGGCCTCCACCATCCCCTCCAGGATCACCACAATCTCAAAGTCCTCCTTCTGGAGGTCGGCGCGGCTCATCTGGTACAGGGGGCTGTTCTCCGTGATCTCGTGGACCACCACCAACGGCGAGACCAAGAAGAGGCGGTCCAAGCCCTCGTCGTAGCCCACGTCGATGTCCGTCTGCTCCGCTGGCAGGTACTCGCCCTCGGCGGTCACGTGCGGCCGGATGAGCTGGGCCCGGATGTGTGCCTCGACAATGTGGCTCTTGCGCATGTTGCCCAGGCGCCACATGAGGCAGAGTTTGCCGTCGCGCAGCGCAATGACGGCGTGGTGCGAGAAAAGTAGCGTCTGCGCCCGCTTCTTGGGCCGCACCATCTTGGCCATGATGGTGCCGATCATGAAGGAGTCGATAATGCAGCCCACGATGGACTGGACCACCACGGTGACGACCGCCGCAGGGCACTCCTCGGTCACGCAGCGGAACCCATAGCCGATGGTGGTCTGGGTCTCGATGGAGAACAAGAACGCCCCCACGAACCCCTGGACGTGGAGGATGCACGGCCGCCACTCTGCCCCGCCTTCCAGCACGCCCAGGGGCCCCTCCCCCAAGCCGGGCCGCAGGTCAAAGTCGCCGTGCGCCAATGCCACGCCCCAGAACACCAGGCCGAAGAGCAGCCAGGAGAACAGGAAAGTGGTGGTGAAGATGAGGAAGAGGTACCTCCAGCGGATGTCCACGCAGGTGGTGAAGATGTCGGCCAGGTAGCGGCGGGGCTTGTCCTCCATGTTGTGGAACACCACGTTGCACTGGCCGTTCTTCTTCACGAAGCGACTCCGCAAGCGGCTGGGGGCGGGGAGTCCCGAGGACACGCGCCGGCCGTTGTGGACGGTGTCCGTCGTCGCTATGGTGGCCGGAGCACGCAGGGCCAGGGTCCCGAGCCCTCCTCCGTCGGACCCCATTCCTTCGCCCCCTCCACCCCCCAGCCTGGCCCCAGCGAGGGGGTGCTGGGTGTGAGGCCCATGGCCGTTGTGGAGGCCCAGGCTGGAGATCTTGAGGGCATCTTCGTCGGTGGATACAATGCTGTACCTGCATGAAGAGCACAAAACATGATGTTTTGGGACACCTCTTGAAAAACCAGTGAAGAAGGGTGGAGGTATAGATAGACTGGTATAATAGGTTCATTGATGGGTATAATATGGGTAAAGCAGTATAGTAAAATGCGAAAACATAGTTAGAAATGTAATTTTATGCTTTGAGGGTTCATCAAGTCTGGATAAGAGCGTCTGCTGCTAAATGACTACATGTAAATCCAAATGAAACAACCAGAAGAGAGACGAATACATCTCAAATGCGTATCCTTTTCTCTTGGTTCTGTCTCATACTGTTGTCTCATACTGTCTCAAACTTTGATAGACTTGAATGCGGTGGTAAAAAAAAGTCTGTCCTTGAAAGAAAATATCTATTGAACAACATCTCGCTCAAGCTTTTCTCCCACAACTCTCCTGGTTCTCTTCTCACCTGTTGACTCGCACCGCTCCCATGGCGATCATCAGGCTGTGTCTGTGTGGGCAGTAATCCTGGCACGGGTGGGCAGTGCCAACCATTAAAAGAGACGCACGGGTTTGAGGGGGGCCCGACCAGCGGGGGGGGACCTGGTACCTCAGGTTCGGGGGCCCCTTGGAGGCATCAACTCACAAATAAGAAGCATCCCCTCCAAATCATGTATTTCCTGTATGAGCAACAAAAGGAGTAGTTTGAGTTTTCAATCATTCACAAATGCATTTCTAGTCATTCACAATCAATACATTCGATTCCTGTATAGACCATGGTTACTAAACCAGACCTTACATGATGTTTACAACCAGAAAGTAAGAGACGTGTATGTGCGTATGTTGTTATTGTGAGCTTTGACCAACAATCTAAAAAAAACATGATGTCAACGTTACTCCCCGGTCCACAACTGTGGGACAGGAGTTTTTCCTCTTCTTCAGGATTGTTCCCATATAGGTTGTGGTTACAAGGACCAGGCCTTATATAACCTAAGAATCATAGGTTGTGCATAGGTTGTTCTAAGTTTTTACCAACCCTGTAAAGGTCCTCTAATTTTAAGATCTCCTACCGTTCACCACTGGGGACCTGGAGATTTTCCCTCGTCAAGAATGAATTTGGAACCTCAGAAAAAGCAACATTCCACAATGAGAAAAAGGAATGTTTTCTTTTTTTTTAACTCCCTTCATGCGCACCAGGCGCCGACCGATATACATAATGAAAGCTATTGATTGAATTCTCGATGATGGTTAGCCTCAGGGACCTGAAAGCCGACAGAGTGTGGAAAACCAGACAGACAACGGAGGGGGGCAAAGGTCTCCAAAAGAGGGAATTCTGTGGTAATCTACAGTTAGAGGAACAATTGATCCACTTTTTGGCTCCATGACAGGGTTACAGGGTGACTGCGTCGGGCTTATTATGTCAGACAGACTATCGGCCAAACGAAAAAGGGAGGGTTGCGTAATGATTCTGTGGGCTCTCACGCAACAGCCTACGAAAGCATGCAGAGTTTGGGGTCGGCTGTGCTTGGGAACAAAGTGTTTTCGGAATCCTCCTCTGAAAGTACTGAAATTGCCATTGAAGGGTTTTATTTTCAAGTCAACGTTGAACAGCGTTGAACACCTAAAAATAACACTGATACACGATTTGTTGGTACGAGGCAATGGCTGCAGTGAACCCTTTGCGTGACAGTGCATGTTTTCTGTACCCCTCTTTAACAAACAATACAGTGGACAGATGTTGGGACCTGGGCTCTTATTGCCTGGATTAACAGCCCTCACTGATTTAAATAATCCCAGGAGATGGAAGATTACGTCAGGTTTGGTTACAGTAACAGCTGGACTGAAAGCGCTGTGACATCATCACATCCCATAGTCTTAAGGAGTCTTAGAGAGTGGTCCAGGTTCACATGCCCGGGTCAAATGATGTCAGCTACATATTTGTGTGTGGGAAAGGTGATATTGTTGGATGCGGTCCCTGTGAAACAGTGCTTGCTCGATGAAAATGATTGTTTTTATCGATTCAACCTCACTTCATTATCTGAAATCTCTTCTAGTGGGCCTTAATTTGGCATTGATTATGTCCCCAATGGAATTCTGATCCCGCAGTAAATTCCTGTAAATCAGTGAGTCCCTTGTAGGACCTGAATACTGCAGACTTCAAAACACAGTTTAAAACTTGAACCAGAAGCTGCGTATATTCTTAGCAGTCTGTCTCTTTGTATCTGTAATCTAAATGTAGATGCAGAACAGAACTGATGGACTTTTACCTAAGTCCAAGACAGGAACCATTGGTCCCTGAGGGAAGAGATGCAGTAATTAAATGTTGATGATAGTGATTAGCCGTTTCCATGGGAACCTCTCTCCCTCTTCAGCGCGCTGACTCTCAGTGTCAAGCGACTGTGATTTTACATGTGGCGCTGCCTGTGAAGGACGGCCGTGGGGCTAGAGGGTAGACACACGAGTGAGAGCTGTAAGTGGCTCTCCTGAGTGACTCACACAAAGGGACTGATTCACTTAGATACACACACACACACAAACACTTCAAAGTAAGCATGCACACACATTCAGAAACACACACACGAACGAAGGTGCACTGACACATGCAGCACATGCATATGTCATGGAACACATGCTTTCACACGTCGCCTAGTGATTTCCCGCTGTCCCAGGACATCAGCATGCGCAGCCTCATCAGTTGACCTTTGCCCAGAGGTCATCCTAACTTCTGAAACACGTGGACAGTAGGCTACGTCATTGCCCCAAACATGTCAATATGAGGCACCTCAGATCTATCTAACCCTACGTAGGCCTGTAGCTTAATCCCACAGAGAAATAAATGATTGTGTGTGTGTGTGTTTGAGTATGGAGGTAGGAAGGCCTTATAGAATGCCAGATTACAACCCTCATAATCTCCTAATCCGAACAACGATACAAAAGATGTAAGATTGCAGTAGTCAAGCGAACAACTTGTTTTAACCGTCATTGTTTTAATCTGAAGCCTGTCATGAAGGGAAGGAGGGGATGACAGGAAGAAAGAAAGAGCTGACACAAGGGTGGGCATGTGATCATGAAGGATGGAGATGGAAATGAAGAGATTATGACATCACTGATACATTGTATCTTGTTTATCCCAAGGACTCCTGGCATTGTTATTCCCTTTTAAATCCACTTATACCAAAACAACAATGTTGCATGGAATTATTTTAGGTGAAATAGTAGCACCTGGGACAAATCCTTTTGTAAATACCTTCAAAGAGACTACCTGTGGTGTGTTAGGTTTACTGAAACTACCCAAGTAGGGTGATATGACTTTACCCATTCGGACAGTCCAAAAACAAATGCACCTCAAACTACTTTAGACTGAAACGTTAACACTTGACCCAAAGTTTGAAAGATGAACAAAAATAAATAAAAAATTGTAAACAAACAGTTGTGTCCATTGATCGTGATTGTGGCCCTGCAAAACCTTTTTTTTAATTAATTTATGAATTAATTTGATCTGCATTAAGATAACTTTAGACAACAAACAACAAAGAATGCAGTGTTAAAATTACCTTTCGATGACTAATATGGAAAAGAAATTAACAACAGGGAATCAGGTTCAGAAGAATCAATTGGTCTATCAAATAACAGTCCGTGTTTCTGCTTTTCGTCAGACGCTCTCAAACAGGTGGGGGCCATGCACACACTTGTTTAAGCCTGATGTAGGTAGGCTACGTGCATGAAAGTATCTAGGTTAATTTGGCCCAAGAGACTGTTTCTGAATACACAGGAGAAAATACATAGCCTACCCCCGAAAATGACAGACTTTACAGGCTAAACTTATAAGTTTTGCTTGATAACCGACATTTTAAATCAGTAAGGTATTTTAATTATTTAATAGCCTAAATTATTCTTCTGGTGTTACTGCATTTTTGGCAAAGACTAATGGTCGACATGAGCCAGTTAGATGATTGGCTGATTGTAAGGCTTTCGATTTTTTACCATTTGAATGTCAGCGACCAAAAGATCAATACGTTTCAAGAGAGTAGGAATTAGTTTAATTGCCAAATACTTTTGTAGGCAATAACTGTTTTCCATTCAATTCTTAACATTCAGACACTTTGAATTATGCTCAAAGTGATTGATAGGCTACACATAGATGAAGTAAAATATATTTGTGATTGGTGTATGGCTATTGATGTATTTAATTTTTCTTAGGCAATTGAAAAATAAAAACATGTGGATAGGTTTGTTTTAGAGGAGCCTACAGAACACTGTGGCACTAAACAACTGATGTGATTTATCTTTAGCCTACTAATGCAAACTATTCATAGGATTTTGAGACAAACTGAAGTTTACGGTAAGTCGATTTGTGTTGAATAGCCAAAAATAAGATAAAACGTCAAGTGCAAAGGTAGCATGGATTACAATAGTCTACTCACCTTTTAATTAGGATACACTTTCGTAGACCCACTTGCAATATTGTGTTGACTTTATCCTGCCAGGGGGGAGAAAACGTATCACATTGTTCAGCCTCGTTCAGCGTTGTCTAGTGCAAATTCCTCATTAAACGCCATGTAAAATGTTTCAAGTTTCATTATCTATTAAATCATTTTGAAATCCGGCAACCTAGCACCCAGCCATTTTTTCCTAAAAACGTAATTTCTCCATCACTACGGCGCTCTCTCTCTGTTTCTCTGTCTCTCTCTCCGTGGGAGCTCACTTGACTCGCAACTCCAAGAGCTCATATCATTGTGTGCTCGCATCTCTGTGTGTGTCCCCGTGTGTGGGAGAGAGAGGGCGGGAGGAATGGAGCCGCTTGTCACTTTAATTATGTCCCCTTTTATGTGGAGTGGTGTTCTTGAAACTGTGGGTGTGCATCCCTATTATTTCTACCAGCACGGACGTATATTAGAATAACCTCCGGTTCCTTGCAGTTAGGTCAATACAGATAGGTGGACTAGTGTTGGACTGAGTTTCAGGCTAACACTTTATCTAGACCTAACAGTGGTAAGGCAAATAGACTAATTTGGTATGACCAAAATGCATTATGAGGGTCTTTATTTCAGTTAGCATATTTAGCGCTAAAAACTTGATAGTGTTTTAATTTCAGTTAGCCAGTGCAAAGTGCTGAAATTAAGCAGAGAAAAGTTGATCTCACTCAAAAAAACAAAGACACATACTAAGGACGGGATGATGGAGGATAACTCAAATGTGATATATCTAAGTTACATAATCATAAAAACGAGACGTGAAGTAATTGTGTATAAGGTAAGCTAATAACCACACACACATACGAGGCTCAAAGCTAGGACCTTCCATCCTGCGCACTTGGCTCGCCTGTCACACCGAGTTAGCATCCAGTATTAGCAATGCAAACAAGCATCAAGCCCCACGTTTGCATCCTCTTTTATATCCTCCACTGAATGGCTGATTCATTTCCTGTTTATATCGACTTCAAACGGTGAAAGTGAGAGATATCTGTGGATGAACATGGTTCATCATTTATCCAAATGTCCTGATGTTCCTCTAAGATTATCAACCACTTTTTCCAGAAGATTAAAGTTGTGTCTTCGGCACTTCTCACAGTTTGCTAACATCCCCCTGCAAATTAAACAAATCTAGCTGGATGTTTAACCATTGCAGCCATGTCAGAGTCTGAGTGGTCTGAATCCACTTGGCTTCTTCATGCTGGCAGCCATGTTGGTTTTAAAACCAGCCACTCCCAGAGATGAAAACAAAGAGTTCTCTGCAGTAAACATGCAATAATACTCATATAGATCTATGACCACATCTCGTACACACAGACACCGTTCTGTATAGTTCCTTATTTCAGGCCTCCTCAAGATGTTACTGGCAAGTCTACACAACTTGATAGTTTCTATGGAAACCCCTTCTGCTCTCCCTCTCTTTGTCGAACAAACATATTTCCAAATCATACCGCTGAGGCAGTGTATTTTTGAAACCTGTCCTCTGTGAGAAGAGGTGGGTGTTCCACGTCCACAGAGGAGCCAGGAGAGAGAGGAAGGGAGAGGGATAGAGAGACAGAGACAGACAGAGGAGCCAGGAGAGAGAGGAAGGGAGAGGGATAGAGAGACAGAGACAGACAGAGGAGCCAGGAGAGAGAGAAAGGGAGAGGGATAGAGAGACAGAGACAGAGACAGACAGAGGAGCCAGGAGAGAGAGAAAGGGAGAGGGATAGAGAGACAGAGACAGACAGAGAGCCAGAGGGAAACAGACAGAAACTGAAATGTGCAGAGTGAGATAAGGAAAAAGAGAGCAAAGAGTAGACCGAAGAGTGAGACAGAAAGAGTATAGGAGAAATGGAGAGAGGGAGAGAGAGAGAGAGAGAGAAAGAGAGAGGGAGGGAGGGAGGGAGAGAGAGAGAGTAAAAAACAAGAGTAGACCATGTGAGTTTGGGGTCAGATGACAGAAGACACTGGTATAGGGTATGTGTGGGTGTAGGACTGATAATGTGGGTGGAAATCCAAGAAGACCATGAGATACATATGATTATTAAAGGCATTTTGTACCTTTTGCTTATTGTGTCCATAACTTATCCTTGTGTGGAAGCATCAAGATAGCCAGACAAAGTTTGACAACAATTCATTAAGTAGGCTACATGATTTGTAGTTTCTGAAATATTTACAAAAAATGCAACAAAATGAAAGCTAATCCCATTTATTCTCACTTGGTTTCATATTTTAAAAGGAATTTGTGATGTTTTCAATCCATGCTTATTGTGTTTTTGATTAGGTCTGTATGTATTTGTTAGGCATGTGCCGGAAAAGGACCAAGAATGTGTGCATTCTTAGTGATCTGTAGGAGTTTCATAAAATTCTGTTGGAGTCTAGGTCTAACTAACTATATATTTGTAATTGTTTCCTAGGATAGACATATCATGGGCCTACTATATCATTCCTTACGGATGCTGAGTAGGCAATACTCAATCAGCACAAAGAATGTCAGGGTTTCAGTTACAGCAAATTAGTTAGTGCAGGCCTATGCACTCAATCTTCTTCAGCCACAACAACACTGTTGGCCTGAAAACCGATGTGCATAGAACATTGTTTTTCAGCAGCCCCATAGGTGAAATCCTAGCCATGTAAAGGAAAACCAAGCCTCCTAAAGACCACCCCTTCTGCCAAAATGACCGTCTGTGTGTGTATTAATAACCACTAATCCGTTCAACTCTTCGGTGCCAGACAAGATACTAAGACGCTATCAGAAGCACACCTTACTCAATGCATTTCTGAACAGTAGGCCTATCTGTTTCCAGCTATCTCCTGAGCCAACAGCATCTCCTCTAGCTTAAATGTCCCATGCAGTCACAAGAGATTTCAATGTCAACGACTTAAATTTGCGCCTGAAGGCAGTTGTGAGGAAGAACTCGAGCTTTTCAGAAGTGTGACTAGTCATTGATGTGGAGACATTAGTTTTTTTCTCAGACTCTGTAGGCTCATTTGGTAACTCCCGGTTGTAAGTGACACGATCCAGTTGTAGAAGCCAATTTACTTGGAAGGAGGATGCAAGCTCGTTTTTCACTCCCACAGCAGAACCAGGTCGATACGTTTTGGAAACGGTGAAAGAGAGAACGGCCCGCCAATCTTTCCCCGAAAATGAATAATTCACAGATATATTTAGTTGTTGGCTGAATATAGGACAAACATACAATATACGTGCTTTGTATATTGTGTTTGTAGTGGTTCAACTAAATCAGAGCGTAGCAGCAGGGGCGTTGTTAGACCCCTTTTACTAAATCTGGTGTGCCCCAGTAAAATCTCAAGTTTGAGTTTTAACAATTTACTTTTATAGTCAGTGCATTAATTTAGATTGATACCCCGTAAAAAATCTACACAGTATTCCAATCAACGCTTGTTAAATCAAAGCAGTTTAACCAAAAACACAAACCGATTCACGCAGAATTCCATGTCTGCGCACTCCTCTGAGCTTGCCAAATAGACACTGCAGCCAGTCCAGGTGTCGGACTCGGGCACACAAGTCAGAATTGAGGTAGGCTGAGAAAACATTACAAAACTTAAGAAAGTTTCTAAATGCTAGGCCTACCGATCATCTTATTTAGACTAAAACATAAAAATAATATCATCAAAAAAACAGTTGTTGCGCTCAAATGAATGGGAAAGAAATGTGTGCGCTCACATTAACCATTGATGTCCCTGCCAAAGCTGATATAAAACTTGTGTCCCTGAACTGTTGTATAGTGGGTTGAGCAAGGAGAGTTTCTAAAGCCTAGTAGTGCATTGTGCACAGCAAGCTTGAAAAAATATGGGATATGAATAGGGGCCTGTGCCCCAGTAGAGTTTTATGTCTAACAACGCCCCTGACGTAGCATATAGCAGATTTTTCTCCCTAGAGAATGAACATGAATAGAAAGATTGAAGAGAGATGTTTTTAGCATGCAAAGCAGATTTAGAAAGAACTACCACCTGCCATGGGTCACAATTGAAATAAAAAGTTAAAAAACAGGACAAAAAAAACAGTTCTTCAACGGGGTTGCATGTAAAATGAGGCAGATAGAGATGCTAGAGGTCAGTTGGATGTGAGACTGCCACCATTTTGGAGTCGCGCTGTTCAGTTCAAACAGGGAGAGGGAGAGAGGGTGCATGATGTAAGAGTAGTAGAAGCTATTCCAGTTTCATCCAACTACGTCAATTGCAAGGCACCAAGACATAGGCTGTGTTTTGACCTGGGTCAACAACAAAAAATTAGAGTGTTTAAATTTCCTCCCATCCAGTGAATTGAAGCTTGTGTGTTTGTGATAAGTGTGTTTTTGGGAGGCGGGGGCTCTTTAACAGTCTGTGTTACCTGGCATTTGCACAGGAAACAGGAACAAATGTTTGGTAGATATGTATCTCTATACTTAGAGAGAAAAAAAGCACTAAATGATACCATGGGTTGAATCTAAAAAATGCAAACAGTATCACATTACATCACATTCCATTACATTCCTTAACATTTATTAAGAATTTAGTAAACTCCACTTGGTATAGATTGGGAACTTTTTGTCATCATATTTCCATGGTTACTGAAACTGCTCTAATCATAGCAACTGTTACCGGAGCAACTAAGTGTAGCTTGCCAAGTGGGACGCTTATAAGAAAAGGACATTTGCCCATACGTGAGCTATACAGCAGTACAACCATGTCAAAAAACCTAATTAGCCACTGGAGGAATTAAATGTGAACTTCGTAATCTCGTGGTTTTCTCAATTGTCAGGTCTAAGAAATGTAGTAAAACAACAAAACAAGGGTGTAATTAATCATCAGAAGTTTAGGACACAATTTGAGTTTAAATTTAAACGCTCCACCACTGTGATAAATCAGACCTGTTCTGGTATTTAGAACACTCAAAGGCCTCCAGCCTTCACCTATAAACTAGCTATGGAATGGAGGCCCAAGATGCAGCTATAAATACCCTCATCGTCTAAGTTCCGGAAGTCTACTGTGCATTCAGGACAGGTTAGAATAGACTTCCTTGTGAAATAGTGTTTCTCTGTCATTGTGTGTGTGCACGTGTTGCCTCGACCTACACAACCAGACACCCTGTCAAGACAACTGTCCCCCTCTTGTGGCGTCTCTTGTCCAGTGATGTCCCCGGGTCCCTGTTCTCCCACTGTGTACTAATTAGGCAAACACAATAGCACATCGATACCATTTCAGAGTAACAAGCCACAGGCAAATACAATTGGGAGTCAATACAGCAACTAAGTCTTTTTCTCTTCAAACTGAATACGCCTCGATGGCCCCCCTCGACTTTGACGGTAAAAACAGAAGAACAATGTGGAATCTCGTTCTCTGATTGTTTTCACTGTGCTTGGTTTTAATAGCGGGGCAAAGAGTTGTTGCAGAGCAACGCATTTGACAGCTCATCGGCAATTCCTATCAAGCTAGCCATCTGGGAGACAGGCCCACCTTATGACATCTGGCAGGTAAAGCAGGAGCCTTGTTCACCCTCTCTACTGTTGATATTGGATACACACCATATTGAGGCCTTGTGAGAGCCAATAGATGTTTCCATGTGACAAGAGAAATAGCTACTAGGGGTGGTCTGGTCATACCACTTTCATTTTTACCTGGGATGGTGGAGTCTAAACGGCAGAATACCCTAAAAGAAGTTAGCAAGGTGCACATCCGTTCGTCATCGAATGAAGAATTCCTAACCACATGGCACGAGGTAAAGTACATGTCTATCGCAAGGAAAGCTTTCAATTGATTGCTGAGGTGACTCGTGACATTTTGAGTTTCTGGCATTTACAAGAGTACTGTAGGTCACTGTGTAATGGTTATTTGGTGTCACATCTAATCCATCCAGAGGTGTAAAAGTAAACCGTTGGTAATGGTGTGTGTTTCACACACTCGCTATCTCGTGCTTCACTTCAAGGAACGCTCACCCATACCAGAGATGGAGTTACTCTTTGTTAACTACTTAGGAAGCTACCGTGTTTCCTTGTCTCAGGTATCATACTAGAACACAACTAGCCACAAACACGCACATCCCTGCAAGTAGGTTTGCATATATCCAGGTAACTACACTCAAACGTGACACAACATTGCATATTCTCTCATATAACAGCACTGCATTATTTTATGATGAGGTAGCAGAAGATCTGTAATCGCAAATGTGCCACTTTTTGTATAGGTGGATTTTGTATCATGCCTCTTGCGTTGTGGCAAGCCATTTGAGGACAACAGGGGTGTTCTGTGGGCTCTGGAGGATCCGTCATGGCTTTCTCTGGCGGTGAGGACTATTACTGCCGGCAGTTTCTACCCAACACCTTTGACCCCTCCCGCTGTGGTGCCTGCCTACGGCCCAGTCACATGCACCTGAACTCTACCCTCGCCCCAACTTCTCAGGTGAGCTGTCTAGAACCAGATAGCGTTTGCGGTTCGTAGCATTTTTTCGGAGGAACTTTTCATCCCCTTCAAATTATGACTAATGGACATGATTTGCTCTGAAACAAAAGTAAGCACCACTTACTTTACACTTTGCTGTGAAAGTAAGAGGTAACCCTTGAAATAATTTGCAGAAAAGCACTTTGGAAATGGCATCAATTTACTTGACCTAAATCCTTACTGACTTGGAATAAAAGTCTGACTGACAGTGATGCACAGAAAAACTTTGAATCGAAACGAAACCAAAGAGATCTTGGGTCACTAAGTACGGACACGGTAACAGGGGACTGTCGAAGCCCAGGGTGACGTTTGATTCTATCATTAATTAATCATTAAGCATTGTTTGCAATCTACTGGGAATGGCAGGTAATTTAATATGTCCCACACTACCCTGACCTGAAAGTGCAATACATCTTAAAGTAAATTGAAGAACAAAACTGATCCAAGAATCTTCCAATACACGCCTCCACATAGCACAGTAGAGCAGGTCACAAGGTCATGACAACAAGGAACGTCTGAATACGGCCGAGTTGAAAAGAAAGGCTAGAAATAGAAGAGGGATGATCAAGATAAGGTCGAGAAAGAGTGGTGGGCGGTTCTGGTAATGCAAAGGCACCAGAGCAATGAAATAATGATGAGCACGGTCAGAAGCTAGGTTGAGTTACCGACCGCTCTCTCCTAATGTATTGGCTGAGACGAAGTGAGAGAGAGAGACAGAAGGAGGAGGAGAAGAAAAGTTATTTCAAGATTTGACAGAAGGTGTCGGAGGAGATACGAGTAAGGGAGAAATTGAAGTAAGTGAACAACCACATTTCTCAATTCTTCATCAGCAGTTTAGGAAGACATTTCTTTCGGATGATGTTTGTTTATTTCTTGGTATTGTGCTGTTGAAAGTATTTTTGTGATGTAACTAGAAGGTTTTCCATTGTCTAATGATTTAGGTTTGTTCCTGGTTTTTGACATCTATGGTACAACCTTTGTGACATTTCACACTTTTAAAAGGGATATACAAATACATTTTACTTGTTATTTTTTAGTAACTTAAAAATGCTGCTACACAGCATAACTGTTTGTTAATATATGTTCAGGATGCAAAAGTACAATTATCCTATATATGTACACAACATATACAGTACAATATACTGTATCAAATGTCAGACAACTTGAATTTAAAGTATATAATAATTCAATATACAATATAATTCAATTCTTGCCAACCCTAATCCAAGAGTCATTGACAAGTTTAACATTTCATGAATTACCAATGAAAGGTCAGAATGTGTCACATTCCACCCTTCAGGAAAACTGTGACTTCTCTCTGTGTAGGTGAGTTTGTCAGTCACCGCATGGCAAGCGATATTATCACATTAGTTAGTAATGAACGTGACCTCCAATGATGTCCTCCAAAATAACTGGAACTCTCCGGAGAGTCTGGTGCACACTCTGAGCCCTGAGTGGGACCTCAGTCTAGGTGACACTGACTCTCTGTGTAGGTGAGTTTGTCTCAGTATTTAGTTAGTGATGAATTGATTAACACCGCATGGCAAGCGATATTATCACATTAGCTATATTAGTAATGAACGTCTTTAGTTACCACAGCATATATTAGCATACTGTGTGCCATGTGTCCACTACCTTGCCTTAGCTCCCAGGACCAGGAGGACTGGCCAGAGAGGAGTAAGTCCTCCAGCCCAGAGTGGTGCTGTGAGGGTCAGCAAGAGATGACCCGGCTGGACCCTTCTCCCCACAGAACCGGCAACGCCTCCTGGATGGAGGAGAACAGGGGCAGGGCAAGGTCCAGGCGACCTTCAGGTCAGCTACACACACATGCACATGCATAAATAGGATATAGACATGCAAACACTTCCACTGGTCTAAAAAACATTTTGTACTGTTCCATAACTTCTGCCATAACTTGATTGGATGCAATTCTTGACAAGATGCAATTCTTGGCTTTTTCAGAAGCAAGAGGGGACAGAGAACGAGAGAGTGGCTACTTCTCTCCTGACCGCAAAGGTGAAGGCAGTTCACATAGGGAGGACGCCCCCCCCCAACGCCCATACCGATACTACGAGAGAGGACACCCCCTCCCAAGTAACCACAGCCCAGAGCCCAAGGCATGTGTCCCCTACCGGAACCGGAATCTTGGAATTCCGTCCCAAAGGAGGGACGCGGGAACCTTCAACCAGGAAACCTGGAGAAGCGAGTCTCCGCAGAGGTACATACATCGTTCCAATTTCCGGCGGGGGACTGATTCTCGAGGACAGGGAAGTCCAAGTTCTCCAAGTCCTAATCGTTCTCCAAGCCCCAACCGCTACAAGCTAGCAGAATGTCCCGAGTCATCGTCCCGGCGTCGGAGTTCCCAGTCCAGAAGCAGAGCTCCATCTCACGGTCCCTCGCACGCTCCGTCTCGCCACCCGTCAGGAAGGTCCAGTCCATCACATAGGCGAGGCTCTGTGGTGTCCGGTCCCGCCTCTCCGGCTCGGCACACGCCCTCCTACAAACGTGGCAAACCCGCCCATGTGCGGACCAATGGCGCGGACACTTTCCAGAGAGGGCACGGCCGTGAGTCGAGACAGCCCTCCCACGCCTCCAATGGCCACAGTTTGGACTCTGAAAAACTGTACCGCAATCTAGACTCTATCTCTCGACGGGGATCGTCGGGCTTACCGCCGGATGGCTATGAGGGTACTCACAGTCCAAGGCCCAGAATGAACATGAACAGTTCCACCAATACTCGTTCTCGAAACAGCCGTGAATGCTCACCCCCTAGGAGTGGTTATGGGACAAAACACCACTCCCCGCAAAGGGAAAACCCTTCTCTCATGGATACCAGACCTGACACAGCACACAGCTACTCAAAACGAGTCTCAGAAGGATATGGTGAAAACACTCCCAGCCCGGCTGCTCAGAGTCCCTGGCATGGCTCCTCCCATTCCCTGCTAAGCCCCGCCCCATCCCGAAACTCCTCCCCTTCTGGGCTGCCCTTGGACTCCAAACTTCTCACACACTCACTGACGACCCACTCCACCACCATGGAAACGGACATCAAGGGCACCGATAGGAGCAAAAGTAACACAAGGCGAGGCCTGGAGGCCCTGCTGACCTCTGAACCCAAAAGGAACCCGGTGGAGACAGAGGAAGTGGGGATGACCATTGAGGACTACATCATCCTGGCTGACATCCCAAGGTGCATATTGGGGGTACCATTTCCTAATCCATGTCTGCTGATGGGAGTTGTAGTCCTTGTCCGTTTAGCAAGAAACCAAAGAAGTGCATTTTGCAGACATTTTCATGTTTGACACCCCCAGGACCATCATGGAGTCAGAGGAGGAGACGCCAGGGCTGAGAAGGAGGACCCAGAGCCCAAGCCCCCGGAGGTTGGAACGAAACCATGTTCCCAGGTGAGTATCCACTGGACCTCCCAGAATGGTCAAACAGGAAGGAGGTTGCATCAGCGATACACAATAAAAACATGGCTTAGGGTTGTTATTTTGAACAACTATCTCTTAACTGAGGCATTTTAAATCAAATAAACAAATGATGTAACTATACTTTGTAAACATACACTCGGTGAATAATCCCTTTCTCATGATTACCTAAATCTGAAGCTGCTGATCTTCTCTCATCAGACACTGTAAACCTACATTACTGTAAACCTACTTTACTGTAAACCTACATTACTGTAAGCCTATATACTGTAAGCCTTACAATGCACACACTGTATAATCTTGTGTTCAAATCTTCATTCATGACAGCATGTTGCTGGGTTCTCTTTATTTAGATATGATGATGAAATGGATGGCTACAGTTTAAAGGCTGAGACTGATGAGAGGGGGAGAGGAAGAGAGAGAGGGAGAGACCGGAGGGAGAGAGAAAGGGAGAAATTCCGAGATTCTCAGGATGGGCGATATTCTCAAAAGCAATCTACAACAGACCAACACTTCATTAAGGTTGGCACAAATGGCAAAAAAGTTACAATTAGCCTTTACGGGATACTTATAATCATTACAAAATGTGATGTCCATAACTATGATGCATGTGCCATTACCCATTGCAGAGCTCAGATAATTCAACCCTGAAGGCCCAGAGATCTTCAAAACCACGAGAAAAAGTCCTTCCTCAGCACACACAAACACAGGTAAGTTCACCTCTAGAGATGTATTGAAGTTCTCTTGGTATGTGCTTCCGATCAAATGGATACTGGCTCTGCCTGCAAGCACAACAAGTAGCTGCACGTGGGGTCCTTTCGTCAATGGTGGGGCTCCCAGGGAAATGATTGTCCCATATTTCCTGTTGCTCAACTGACCACATCAGAGGCATGTCACGTGATTATGGAGTGAATCCCCCCACCACCACCACAACCATCAACACCATCCCGACCTTCCAAGCGCCCCCATAAATGTGGCTCACTCTCCCATATAGCCTGGGGCCGGCCCTGGTCTGTGCATTTCTATTTTGAGAAGCTCAAAATCTGGTTCACAAATTTGGTAGCCTAGAACCAGAAACTTGTCCCTATTCATGTTGTCTTGCTCGTGCACATGCCTTTCCTTTCTGACTAATGTAACTTCAAAATATCGGTAAGAGTTTAACTTGGACTGTTGGTTGCATTCATATGCTGTGTCTCTGCACGCTTGCTGCTTGGATGTTGTGATGCTTTACTCCATGATACTTAACTTTAGCCTACACTCCTCTGCAAAGTGATTCTATTTTACAATACCTACCAACAATGTTTCATTCCAATTGGCTATTCAATGTGATTGCACTGAATTGTCTTGGGAGTTAAGTTCATATCAACATTGATTTTCCTCTTGTTAGAAATGTGTCACCTTTAAAAATCCTGAATACAATTGCTATGAAGAAAAATATGACATTAACTCAAATATAACTTTTGAAAAACATTGCTGTTTAAACACAGGAAACTGTGTAAAAGTCAGTTTATTGTATTATTGAACCAAGTGACAGTGCATAGACTCGTGTGACAGTACTTTGGCCAATTGTGCTATTTCAGACACAACAGAATAGTGAGACAGCAAGATAAAGACTTTTGGAGACTGAAGAATGTATACAGAACCAAAAAAGGAAAATGTTCAGTCATTTTCTCTCTCAGCCATAAATGTGACATCTCACTCCGACTTCCTGTCTGTTTAGAGTTTCAAGGTGATTGTGAATGCCAAGATGACAACAACACATATTTAGAGTTTGACTTGATTTCTTATTATAGACAGACGGACTATACTCTTTCTGACAGTAGAAAAATCCTGCCAGAAAATGTTTGTCTTGACTTTTAATTAGTTCTGAAAGACTTTTTTAATAACAGCCTCTCTCCCTTCCCTTGTAGCCTGATCCTCTGACCCTCAAGGGCTGGATGTCCAAGCTTGACGAGAATAGAGAGGTATGATTAGAATGTCTACATGTTACAACAGGCTTACACACATGCACGCTCTTACTTGTATCCTGTTTCATCCCATTTATCCTATCTATTTCATCAAGCATCTGAAAAAAGACTCCAACTGGAGGACAATGTTGTTCAGACTATGTTGTTTTGAACATATACACCACCGATTAATTCAAGCATTGAATTTATGATATTTAAATGTCATTATTGAATTTACGTAGCATTAGCATTTGCTTTGTATTGATTTGAATGGGTTTCTTTTATTTGTCACAGTGGAGAAAACATTGGTTTGTCTTCGGTGATTCGGTGCTAAGGTTCTTCAGAGACTCTGAAGCTGAGGAGGTGAGTCTTACCTTGATTACTCCCCGTGCCTCTTTCCCTCCTCTCTTCTCAAACAGCATTGGAGGAGAGGATCGGAGGCTGCTCCCAATCAACCTTCTCCTAGAACAGGTGTTGAGAAGGAGGTTAGGAAAAAGGATGTGAAGAAGCAGGAAATAGTTCTAAAACGAATACACATTTTTCTATTGGACATTACTCTCTTTTTCTCACAAGTACCTTCTTTTCCGCCGCAGTCAGATGACCTGGATGGAGAGATAGACCTCACAGCCTGTGTCAACGTACAAGATTGTGATGTGGAGAAGAACTATGGGTTCCAGATACAAGTGTGTGCATTCAGGTGTTTCTTTCTTGTTCTGCTCTATGCAGACATTCACACGAAGCCTGCACACACACACGCAAACACACACTACAGTCCTTGTGAGTTTCTCAATTTCCTTCCTGTTTGCAAAACCTCTGGAGGTTGCTGTTTTTGAGGGCTCGTTGTTCTTCTTCTCTTGATCTCTGCTAGACGAAGAGAGGCGTGTTCACGCTCTCGGCTATGACCTTCAGGATCAGGAGGAACTGGGTGAAGGTTCTGAGACAAGCTATCCAGAGCTGCCACTCGTCCAGCGTCACAGAGTGAGGATGGTAGATTACAGAGCCGAGACTGTACTCTTATTTGTGGTCAAACAATGACTCAAACGGAGACACTGACAAATACCGGTGGATAGCACGTGCATGCTTCTCTGTAATTAAAAGTGAAAGATAAACAGCTGCATCCATTTACTGTGAATTGCTCAAGTTGGTTACAACTATAGCTCAATGTGTTGGCAACAAAATAGTTATTTGCTATGTAGAGATGTATGAAATGTATCCATATCCTGATGATGAGATGTATATGTATCCATATCCTCTTAAATTTATTTTGAAATGTAATATTATCCTCTTGTCTTTCTGCTGATTCCACCCCAGCCAATTAGAATGCAGCAGCGAGAAAGAGAACTCCCTCTCTCGGCATTCGTTGTCATGCCAACCTTCCTCTCAGCTCACCCGTGAGACTGGCCCAGAGAACACGGAGCAGCAGGCAACGACCCGTCGACAAACTGACCATCGGTCGGACTCCTTGGATCAGGATCCAGACGCCACGCCCTCTCATTTGGGTGTCGTCAGTCAGCGGGAGGAAGGGGAGGGCTGGGACATAGAGCAGGCCAAGCGATTGGAGGAGAGGAACAAGTGGTTTGAATCGGGAATTTCTTTCAGCGAGATGAGCAGCAGGTGGGATTCGATGGAACTAAAAAAGGGGAGTGTCCCTGTACCTGTCACTCAGATGGACCCGGAAGTCATCAAGAAGTGGGCAGAGTTCGAGAGTCTGTCAGTCCGGGACGTGAGTGCGCAGTCTCTGATTGGTGCACAGACCAGTCCGTCAACCACTGCCCAGGCTTTGCAGAGAGAGGTAGGGAAAGAGTTTTCTATCTTGCAACATTCAAAAATGTCAATGAAAAGATGACCTGCATACATAGCATGGCTCACACTGTTTTGTTCTGGGATTTGTCATACAGTCCATTGTGCAAAGTATAAACCTTTTCTACCCCTTCACTCCTCCCCCACATCATTCTCCTCCTACTCCTCTCCTTTTCCTCCCCTCCATCCTCTCCCACCACCCTCTCCATCCTCATCCATATCTCTCTCCCCTTCTCTTTCCCTCTCTCCCTCTCCCTCTCTCCCACACTTACCCTCTCTTCTCTCTCTCCTCCCCTGCTTCCTGTCCACTTCCTTCCCTCTCTCCCCCACCCTCTCCAGGCCCTCTCCCTGAGGGAGCAGGTGGAGGGCCTGAGGAGGGAGCGTGTGGCCATGGGGACGGTGGTGGAGGTGGGAGTGGAGGAGGGGGTGGAGGTGACGGTGGACAGCCCGTGTGGGCCCGGGGCCCCCTGCGGAGCCAGGCTGAAGGCCATGGAGGAAGCGCACCGTCGGAGCCTCCGGGAGCTGCAGGAGAGACACGCCAGGGAGATCCGTGAGCTGGAGAGAGAGAGAGACCGGCTGCTGCAGGAGGAGAGTCAGGCCACCGCACAAGGTAAAGTTTCAACATGATATTTCCTGTTTTTATCATGTTTCATAGACGGTATCCCTGTTTGTATTGGATGGAGGGATGTGTTCCGTAATGTCAGGATACAGTGTGTATCTCTCGTGTTTGTGGCGGTACATAAGCCTTACATAATGTTATATAGCTCCAAACAGCTCATGGTCCTCTCTTTATTCTCTTTCATTGACTCTTCTCTTCCCCGTCATTTTATGCGGCCATATTTCTGTACATTGAAGCTGTGGAGGCTCTAAAGAAGACCCACTGGGAGGAGCTGGAGAGGGAGGTGGAGAAGGCCAGGCGGTTAGGGGGCGGAGTCTCTAACCTCGAATCAGGACGGCAGTACGTTTTCCTGTGACAAACCACCAGTGTGAACTTACTGTGACTCGAAGAGGAGGGGTTGGGTGCTGACTATGTAATGCGATAATAATCTGGGCCCTATGGGTTTCTGTCTGTTTGCATGTGCGTCTCACCCGTGTATATGTGCATATGTGTATATGTGTTTGCGCTTACGTTTGTGTGTGTGTGTGTATATACCAGCTCCCGTAAGGATTCCCTCCACAGCGAGCTTGAAGTCCTGTCAGAAAGTTACTCCCAGAGATGCCTGGAACTGAGCAGGACGGAGCAGAGCTGTGGAGACAGACAGACAGACCTGGGACGGAGGGAGAGAGAGATGGAGCAGCTTCGCAGAGAGAACCAGGTCAGAGAGCCGAGGAAAGCGAAGAGAGAGGAGGCGAAAGGAACTAGAAAGTGACGCACAACTTTAAGTCTTTCAGTCACTTGCACGTGTAACTCAGTTGAATTGGTTAAACTCACTCCTCGGTTTAAGTACCACGCACCCTCTCCACCGAAAAGCTAGGTAGCCGGATAAAGCGATGTTTAGAGGGTGCCATTATGTTTGTGAGTCAGAGGACCCAAGTTCACTGTGGAAAGATTGGGTGGAACTACTGTCGAGCAATACAACAGCGCTAACAGACACTATCAAATTCACTACCTTCTGAACACATTCGAGTCTTTTTTTAAGTGTTTTTCAAATGGACTGTGTCGTCTACCTGTTCCTCTCAGGAGCTGAAGGTGCGGCTGGCTGAGGAGGTCAGTCGCATGCGCTATTTCATCACAGGTCAAAGGTCAGGGTTCGTCTCCACCGGCAACTGTGAACGCAGTCCCTCAGAACTGGAGGTATGGGCTAAGAACTGAGAGAGTGAATCCATTGTACTGATGGAACCAGATACATCTGTTTCTGGCTGATTGGAGTGGAGCAGGCTATCTGTGGTTGATTATATTCTGGTGGAATACTTAATGCCATCTGGTGGCCAAATATGTTGCAAGCGTGTCATGAAAACAAATTGTCCCCGATGCATTTCTAAATTTACCCACCCACTGTATGTAGGCTATGGTTATTTCTAACCATGCAACATTGGATAGTTGAAAATCAGTGCTTTGGTTTGTGATGATGGTAAACACGATCCCACTCAGAGGTATTCAATCATTGCATAGCACTTATCTGTCAGATATATTTATTATGCTATCACACAAAATACATATTTTCCTATCATGCCCTCAGATGGAGCTGCGGGCCAAGGATAATGAGATCCAGTATCTCCAGAAAGAAATCAGCTGTCTACAGTCTGAGGTGCTGTCTCTAACCAAGGTGGGTGTCAAATGTTTACCTGTTCAGCAGTACATTTTAAAATGCTACCATTAAGTCATTCATATCTCAAATATACTCAATGTCTGCCCTCTACGTGATTGCATCCCCCCATCCCAGGAAAAGGAGACTGCATACGACCGCTATAAAGAAGCGTATGTGGAACTGAGCGGAATGAAAGGTCGCAGCCAATTGGAGATGGGCTCCCTCAGGGAACACCTAAGACTGGCCAATGCCGCACTGCAGGAGGGGGCTAGAGACAGCTGATTTGCTGATTTGGCAACCAGGAAGTGATCAAAGATCAGTGGAATTAGTTGACACTGACTAGGCCTGGTCATGGTTTGAGTTACCAGGCCTAAGATGCTTGAGTAACCATGACTGAAAGGAGAACCCAGTGCAGAAATGAAACCCGAGGGATGAAGACAAAGCACATAAGAGCGAGCACTAACAGTACCTTGTGTTTCCACAGACTCGTTTATTGAGTTTAAGACACATGCAAACAAGAGTGAAGGCCTAGTCGTGATTGACCTCACAATATTGAAATAAAATATCTTTGATATGAGGTGAGGATAAAGGAAGATGAAAGAGGGAAGGCCATGGAGTGGTGCAGCAATCTTCTGCCACGGGAAGTCTCTCTCCTTCCTTGTATTGGCATGCCATCATGACTGCAAATTGCACTGAAGGGAAAAATAAAAACATTCAATCCACTTTCTTGCATTTTAATATCTACCTGTCATTTATCAATGACACATGCACCATGATAGTATTACATAGTGAACAACTGATTGAGGCTTGACTGGGCCAGAGTAAAGTAGGGTTTAGGCAACATCTTTCAGAGAACAGTTCTCAATTAAATTATTACAAGTTGATGTCTGCCAATTAATCTAGCTGGGTTATGCATCACATATGGAACACAGATTCCAATTATGTTCTGTTTCCACTGACCTGAGTCAGTCGGCCATTTAGTCGTCATCATCGTCATCTTCTGGGACAAAGATGTCGTGCTCTTCCAACAGAGCGGCAAAATTCTTACTGATCAGAGTTCCCACATAGAGGAAAGGCACCACCACAGCTGTCATGCGGATGAGTCCAAAAGACGTCTGAAAGACAAAACAAATTAGGCTAAATTGGTCATGTTAACAATTCCTTAGAAACAACTGCAGCCCACTTCATTCGTTTTCTGAACTGTCAAATAGCTACCTTAAAATGCCTATACCCACGCTCCTTCGTATTACTATAAATGATGCAATTACAGGACGTCGTTAAAGGAATTTGCTTAACGATAAAAGCATATATTTCAATTTGAGATTTCAACCCATTTTAAGAAAATAATATCTACTTACTTCCGCGTTGTTCACTGAGTTATATAAACATACGTTCATTGGCTCCCGCAAATGTCAGGCCAAATATTAAATGGCCATTGGCAAGAGTGGTGTCAATCGAAACCAAGACACGCCTGCAATATTATAAACCTCCCACTACATTCCTATTTTCTGAATCATGAAGGTAGTAGGCCTACCAAGTAATAAACACTCACTTTGTCAGGTCTGGGTAGAATAGTGCCCGAACTAGACGACACCACAGTCCGGCATGGGGTAAACTTCGATATGTTCGTTGGTTTCAGACCAGATTTGCAGCTACCTATGGCCGTATTTCTCGATACAACCTGCCTCGAGAGTCGTAAGACAGCCGTCGCCATATTTCCAGTTTACAGTGTGGGGCGGAATCGTATTGTGGGCGTGTTTATGCGCGTTGCTGCAGAATACCATGACTACGTTCAACACAGTGAAAATTACAAAGTCCATACTTGTTCAGATAAGACAGTACCAATACATGTAACGTTCAATATCCTAATATATCATAATTTTAATGTAATAAAAAATTGTACACATACGTCACATTTTCATGAATTTGTTAGGTTTTCTTTACGTAGCCTAAATAATGATAAGTTGTCAATCATCCAACCAGGGCGCGAGGACTGCAGCACTTCCTAGAGGGGGCCAGCGGTAAAGAGCGCGCACCAGAAAGAGGAAGTCGAGAAGGGGCTTTGCACACAAAAAAATATAATTTAAATGTCGGAGTTCATTTGGAGATTTAAAATGAATTAGGGGACAGCAGGCAATCTTAAAATTACATACAACTTAGATTTTCTCTTAATTATTCAAACCTCAGAATAAAACCCGCCACTACACTTGTTTTAGTGACCCTTCGCCATACGAGTTTAGTCAAGGCGATAGGGAAGTAAGCGAGAAGGACGAGCGGAATTTCTAAATACATAATTTTACCAGCAAACAACGAGATTATAACCTACACCTAAACACGTTTTGATGGTAGAAGGTCTCAATGCATCATTGAGCAACAGAATTAGCGTCAACTGGTCTTCACGAGAACTTGAGATTCCCCGAGAAAAGTTGTTCGTGGAGCACGAGCCGTCAGAGGCCTGTGGTCGAGGCTGCATGCATAGACCTTCGGCGTGGTGGAGTGCCTGTGACATAAACAAGAAACATGTCGGCCCAAGCGCAAATGCGAGCGATGCTGGACCAGTTAATGGGCACAGGGAGAGATGGTGAGTATTATATGCTGCGCCCAGATCTGATATTTTGTTGTGCGACACGGCATTTTCTCCTGATCATGTATTTTTTTACCCTGCTGAGCCTTGGCTAACGTTAGCTTGCTAGCTAGCGTTAGCTACGTCAATAGAGGTGTCATGCATTGCTATGTTGCTATCAAGCTAGCTGGCTACCTGTTGGTGCTAGCTAGCTAGCTTATAGCGTTAGCCGGCGAAATTGTAATCATCTTGTTACGATGGAGTCAATCCATGTCACTGGTAGTGTGGACTAGAACGCCTGTGTACCGTGTGGTCTCATGGCGAAATGTTTCCACACTGGGAATTGATAGCTAACGAACTGCCTACCTTGCAAGCTACAATTCGAAACCTAAGTTTGTCGGCTTGCTCTTTGGAGCCAACATGCTATTCGTTTTTAAAATGAATGGGAGTCTGCTTGATAACTTAGTAAAATGACTAACACAAGCTCATGTTGGGATATCCCTACTGTAATACTGTAATTCTAACACTGTGAATTATTTATCCATCTGATTGTGATCACATTGCAATCCGAAATATCTGCTAATGTCGTGTTTGTGTAATGTTTCTAGGGGACTCCATGCGCCAGAGAATCAAGTTCACAGACGAGCGGGTTTGCAAGAGTCACTTGCTGGACTCCTGTCCTCATGATATTCTTTCAGGCACTGTGAGTATAATATGGGTTATTTACACACACAGGTATACATCCTTCAGCCTTTAGCTATATAGCTGACTCTGGCCCAACAGTTGGTTTGTGCACGGCCCCCTGTTACTAAAATATCTAATAAGTCATAAAATAGTACTGCAGAGTACAGCCTTAAGATGTTCAGTAAATATACTGGTCATTAAAGTCAGGGTAGGTGATGTTGTTGAGGAGCTTTTTGTCATATGAGCAGAAATAACCGTCACATCCTGATAGTGTAATTGGTGTGGCTGGGGTAACTCACTCCTCAGGTATATATACAGGCCATCCGTGCTTGGGATGTTTGAGGTGGCGGGTTCGCTCCCAGTGACGGGCGAACGGCGGCCCAGTGTACCTCCGACGGAGGCGCGGCCACGTCCGTTACTATAGCAACCAATAAATCGAAAGGTCTGACAGTAAAAATGAAATGCATTCGATATCTGTGGGCGTCGCAGGACTGTAATGAATGCAACTGATTGGACGGCGTTGGGACCGAATGCTAGGATGGAACAGGCAGCTTGTCTGTCTACCTCCCGGCAGGAGTAAGGCAGCATTTGTTTGGGAGAGTTTGCTTTGAGAGGAGGGGTGGGATATTTGGATTTGAATCCGTTCGAACTGAAGCCAACATTGCTAGGTTTGCAAAACGTACATCCCCTGCCTAATGACGTCACTTCTTTTCCAGCGAATGGACCTGGGAGAATGTGTGAAGGTTCACGACCTGGCTCTCAGAGCAGATTATGAGATTGCCTCCAAACAGCAGGAGTATTTCTTTGAACTGGACGTAAGTTCCTTCCCTGCATATTTGGGACTTCTGGTCATTGTATCTGTCGCACACCGGCCGTAGGTTATGAAAGGGCAAATGGGCTCATTGACTTTTCCTCTTGATATTTCTCTCCCTCCCCTGTCCTCTCTCACCTCCTGCTGATTGGTCCCCAGGCCGCCGAGCACCTGCAGTCCTTCATTGCCGACTGCGATCGCAGGACCGAGCTGGCTAAGAAGAGGCTGGCCGAGACACAGGAGGAAATCAGCGCTGAAGTGGCTGCAAAGGTGACCCACCCATCCCCCCGCACACACACGCACTTCTGAAAACAGTTTGGAGATATGTCCCGTGATGCGTTTGCCATCCATAGACGCCGTGCCCGTTAATCCCATTTCATAGCTGCACAAACTGACTTGTGTGCCTTCATGGATGAAGGCTGTCTGTAATCTTTCCCGATAAGGCTTCAAAGGCTTTATTCAAATTGGCGGTGAACTGGTTCTAACGGTGTTCTAACTCCCTCCACCCCGGGCCAGGCCGAGCGGGTGCACGAGCTGAACGAGGAGATCGGCAAGCTGCTGGCTCGGGCCGAGCAGCTGGGCGGCGAGGGCAACGTGGACGAGGCGCAGCAGGTGCTGGAGAAGGTGGAGAAGACCCGCGCCATGAAGAAGGAGGCAGAGGTCAGTTGGGCGGGAGGGGGGGGGGATGCTGTCCTAGGGGCCAGGGAGGATCCCAAGGACATAGTAGCCTTGAACTTTACTATTCATTTTTTATTATTGTTTATTTTCAAACTGTCCCGATTCTCATTCTTCTCGATGTGCCTTTTCCCCTCCAGGACGTGTACAGGAACTCCATGCCCGCGTCTAGTTTCCAGCAGCAGAAGCTGAGGGTGTGCGAGGTGTGCTCCGCCTACCTCGGTCTCCACGACAACGATCGCCGCCTGGCCGACCACTTTGGCGGCAAACTGCACCTGGGCTTCATTGAGATCCGCGAGAAGCTGGACAAGCTCAGGGTAGGTCACGCAGCCTCCCCCCCCCTACGCCTCTCCTTACTGTCGACAGTACTTGACATTTCCACAAGGGGCCCGAAGGCACAAGGGGCCTGAAGGGAACTTTTTCAAAGTCTAGTAGTTCTGGGACTAAGCGTTGGCGGTCGGTTAACTTGGAACTGTCGACTGTTTTCCGAGCAGAAAGCGGTCGTCGAGAAGCAGGAGCGCATGCGGACCCGGAGACGGGAGGAGCGCGACCGGGAAGAGGAACGCGAGCGAGAATGGGAGCTGGAGCGCGAGCGCGAGAGGGAGACGGAGCGCGAGAGGGAGAGGGAGCGAGAGCGCGAGAGGGAGCGCGAGAGGGAAAGGGAGAGAGACCGAAGGAGGTAGGCTGTTTGCCGAGTCTTTTCCAGGATTCGGTGACATGCACTAAGACATGGGTTTTCCTAGCATTTGATAGGCCGAGTGTTTGCGTCAACCTGTGTGTGGTTCCTTCCTCAGGTCGAGGTCCAGAAGTGGCGAGCGTTACAGGTACGCCACGGTAACCGCTATCAACATTTAGCTACCAACTCTTACCGCAACAGCGATGACCTAAACTCCTCCCCGCCTTTCCCCCCCCCCTCTCTCTCCATCTCTCTCTCTCCCTTCCTCTCAGGGAGGGGGGCAGTTCATCCTCCCATCACTCGAGACGGCACCGCTCCTCCCGGTCCAGGGAAGAAGGGGGCGAGCGAGACAGGGAGAGGGAGAGGAAGCATAGACACAAGGAGAGGCACCGCTCGCGCTCGCACTCCCACAGGAGCAAGAGGAAGAGGTGAGCCTGCCGCCACCTGCGTGAGAGCCCCCGGCTCCGCAGCACTGCCTCAGGGACATGCCCGTCACATAACCATGGCTGTACCGCTAGCAAAGCGGTTCAGACAGTGACATAGTTGAGCTGTTGCGTACGAGTTGAAAGGAGACAATGACTCGACAATGATAAATTGCAGACAGCATTTTTTATATATTGTTCTTTCTTCAGGCAGTCATTGCATACAAAGGGTAACTGCTCATGTACTCGACGTACTTAGTCAAAATAATTTGTGTGTGTACAAAATGAGATGCATTGTTTAACTGTTCTTCCCTTTTGGACAACAACGACCTAAAATTAAAACCTCTTTGTTAAATGGCTATTTGAAGAGTAGGGTATGTGCTCGTACCAGCCTTTAACCCACTGCCACGGCTGGTGCGGTCTGGGTTTTTACCCGATTCCCTCATCCCAACACCTCACGGTGCCTGTCCCCCCCCCCCCCCCAGGTCCTCCAGAGACAGAACCTCAAACACCCACGACAAAGAGCGCTCCCCGGCCTCCCAGGAGCGCTGGCGGGAGGCCGGAGGGGAGGCCCGCCGCAACGACCGTCCCCAGTTCCCAGGGGAGGACAGGGAGAGGTCCACTTCCCCGGAGCTGGCACGTGGGAGAGAGCGGGAGAGGTCCGTGTCCATCGAGAGAGACCGGCGCTCCAGTTCAGAGGAGAGAGAGTCGGGGGAGATATAAGAAACAGTTTGGTGGGGGAGGGGTTCCCGAGGTCTTGCGTCGATGGGGAGGGGGCGGGGTTAAAAACGAGTCTGGGAGTGTGGGTGTGGGCGTGCGGTTGGGATGTGCATGCGTGCGTGCGAGTACTGAATGTCTGTTCATGTTTAGACCGGGGACATGAATTAGGTGGGGGGTGGGGGTACAAATTTGATAAAGGAACAAGACTATTTGCGACCAGGAGAGCTGACTAATTCACATACGCAAGAAATATGGGTGTGAATTATGACTCAAATGTGAGTGGATGGGAATGACTTGAAAGAATTGAAAGACCAGGGAAGCTTTACTGAACATCATCTTGTGTTAATAAATTGGATATTTAGAGCAAGCGAAATATGAGATGGGGGGGGGGGGGGATATGGAACTTGTACCTTAAAAACCTCTTTTGTTTTAGACATGCTGTTCAGTTTTTTTTTATTTTATTATCATTATGATATACAATGTTATTACCATTGTTTTTTTGCGTTCCATTGAAGAATCCGATATTTGGTTTCGTACGGGGGTGTGTAGCCATGGGTTTATACATACAGACACACATTTACACTCACACTCGCCACACACACACTTGATGAATACACACTCATACTGGACATGTAGAATGAGATATAGGACATTCACAAGCATTTTAGATATTGGAGCTCTGGCCAGTGGTATTGAGTTAGTTAGCACACTCTGTCCTTTTGCTGTGAAACAAGATGGAGGTTTTGCAGGATCTGTACCTTGCTGTGCCATCTACAGTACTACAAAGTAAATAAAATGTTTGCTTCCGTTGATAACAGTTTGCAGAGTCGTTCTTGTTTGATTCAGGTTGAGCATCTAATTAGTATGTTTGATGCTGCCTTAGACAGTAGTCCTATAACACATTTGATAATACTTCAGCCTTGTTTGTGAAATGGGCATACACGGCATACTGTATATGTAGATTTATGAAGTTCATAACTTGTTGTATTGTAACGGACATTGAACTCCAGTGACATAGGTGGCAGTAGTGCTCCAATCACTTTGTAGAATAAGAGTACGGCGTAGACGTGATGACGTACTTTGCATACGACGCATATTCAAAAATAACGCGCCACACTGCAAGTTGTCATGGATGAAATTGGCTCTTTTCTTTTTTAAGCAGCGCCATAACAAGTAAATAAGGAAACATGTCTGCACTTAAACCATTTAATAAACTGCCTGAACTGAACACAGCGAACATTTTGGTAAGTAAGATGTAGCTACATATGAAGGACTAACAGCTACTAACCTAGCTACCTAGACAGTTGTCAACAACGTATCACAAAGACAGTAGGTGGAGATCGTGATGTAGCGTTAATGTTTCCCGTTACAGCTGGTGGACAATGAGGAGCAGTTTCAGCAGAAGCTAGCTGACGCAATTGTGCAACAAGAAAAATCTGTCAACGTCATTGTGTGAGTGTCATATGTTCTACGTTCATATGCTACAACTTAGCTATATATACAATGTATTATTACTCTCTAACTTGCTGACGAAGGAACACAGGTAAACTGACCCGCTTAATGTTTGTTTAGGAGATTAGCAAGAAATCTTCCCCTACCCATGGAGAATGAAGAAAGTCGTCCTCGGATAGACCTTGTGGTCTTTATCGTAAACCTCACCTCAGATCTCAGGTGAGGTCAACACAGCTTTACGTTGAGGTGGTTGGTTCAACAGACAACTAGTCAACCAACAGTTATCTACAATTTGTGGGCATTGGGGTTTGTGAGTGTTACATTCATCTACTAATTCCCCATTCAGTTACAAGTCAACAGAGACTTCCCTGAAATACTTGGATCCAAGTTACTTCCTCGGAAAAGTCTGCTTCCTTGTCACCAATGGTGAGAACTCGACATGCCTATTCGTTCTCCTTTATCTCCTACATTTAAGACTAATGTAGTGCACATGAACTCTCATTTATCACTGGGTAGAATGGCAGTATGCGTCCGAACCCTTAATTGTGTGTGTGTGTGTTGCTTCCCTCCATCTCTAGCTCGTAACGCAGCAGTGCCCCCCGAGCGCCTGCTGTCTGTCAGGAAGCTAGCTGCATCCTTCCATTGTCCCTTCATGTGTGCCGAAGACCAGGTTGGTGTGAAGAGAGGATGCCATGAATGTCTGGGGACAAATCTAAAACACACTTATTTCACGGCCCCTCTCTGTCTCTCCCCCCCTCTCTCCCCCTCCCTCCCTCCGTGCGCCGTCTCTCTTTCAGACGACAGACGGAGTGACCGCGGCGGCAGACAGGCTGCTCTCGATCCTCAGGGTGGCGGCGGGCCTCGTTCCCATGGCAACGAGTCTCTACCTGTCCACTTTGACTCGCTGCACTGTGCCCGCTGATATGGACCAGCAGGGCTTTGACTGAACCTGCCACCCGGGACTCTGACTGAGCCGCCGTCGAATCGGACTTGGACCAGAACCAACTCCTCGCGTTGATCCCTGAACTATCCCTGAACAGCAAAGGGATCTTATCCCACGTGTAAATAAAATGTCTTTGTAAATAAACTTGAGATGTTTCCTAAGAGCTGTCGTGTTTGTGCTTTGTCATTCAACAACAACAACAATTCAGATGAGGAACATGTTTGGGTGTAGCTGTTATATAACTGATCATATTTTTTATGAGGGACTGGTATTTAAGGACACTAGAGGGAGTGCCAGACCTGAGACACCATTTGAAAAATGACAATGGACATGCACAAACTAGACGGTAAAGTAAGGCACAAAAGTATGTGTGTTATGTTTCTCTCCTCTCATACACACACTGTCTCTATCACATTCACAGACACCTCTCCTCTTGGTAAAGCTGTCAGTTAAGATATGCTTAATTAGGCATGAGTATTATTTTCTGCTCACGCTATCCCTTTTTCTTTTCACTACGCACCCACCTCAACACCTATCCTCTGTGTAGATCATGGCCTTGAGTGACCTTTTGCCCATTGGCCTCTTCGCCATAGACTTAGCTTTGACATTCTCTTCATAAAGGTACTGCATTATTTGGTGGCAGTTTGGGGTGTCTGACATGGTACAGAACAAGAATGTTCATGGTTTTCATCACAATTGATTTATTGACCATTTTTGGGGGCAGGGCCGGACACACTATAAAAAGACATAAGGATAGGGGAGGTGTGTGTTCATTGACAACTGTCTATCAAGGAACTTGCATGCTTCATTGTTTTTCCTTCTTCACCTTTCAGTTGGTGGAACTCTTCTGTCCTCCGCAGCGGGTCAGCAGACGCAAAGAGAATGTCTGTGCATGAGGGAAGGAGAGAGACCTAGTCAAGTCGACTTGATTGTTAAGGACATTTAAGTCAAAGCAGGTGGGTGACCGGGTCACCTAGGGGCTGACACAGTGCCTGGTGTCACGTCTGCAGAGATGGTGGCCCGGCAATCGCTCTATTAATAGTGATGCTCTCACCATGGAAATGAAGCAACTTCCTCAGGATTGGTCAGCTGCCATCCGCTGACAAGGCCAGAGCATAATTCTTTCTTGACTTCAATGGAGACTTCAATACCGAAGGACTTGTGACCTTGAGTTGGAAGCAATTCCAATAAACCATATTCCGTACTCAGTTCCTGTTTATTTAATCTCTCTTTACCTTGAGTGATCTCTGCTCTTAATTCACTCAGCTATCAATATCCAAACCCTGCTGAGCAGGGGAGAGTGTCAGCATGATGCTTCCAGCAAAGAATGCCCCAGCCAACACCACAGCATCCCATTGGTATTCCCATGGCGCCAGGGCTGGAGAGGGTCAACAAGTGTGAGAGGCGGGGAAGGAGATGCTCCTGCCATGTGGTACAGAGGGAGTCACGTCCACATTGAGATAAGGCTACAGGATTGGTGCGAGAGAGGAGGATGGATAGAGAGGCAGAGAACTGACCAGAAGAGACAAGGGAAGTGAGGAGGAGGAAAAGAGTGAGGCTGAGAGTTCCCCCTAGATAGGAGAAATAACAAATCGAGAGAGAGAAAGAGAGACAGAGATAGAGAGAGAGAAAGGGAGAAATAGCAAAGGGAGAGAGGGAAACTGAGACATGGCAAGAGAAAGAATGAAAGAGAGAAAGAAAGAAAGAAAGAATAAGTGTGAGAAGCAGCAATGTAGTGTTTGTGTTTGCATTTGTGTCTGTTAATGAGGGGAGCTTGTGGACAAATTGCTGACCGCTTGCTAAGTCCTTTCTTTCTCTCTGAGGCAGGAATACGTGTGGTAATGTGTATGTCCTGGTGGATACACATCTTGTTGATACATTCTACTTATCCATGTCATTTTTAATTGTTCATAGATCATTACATTTACATTTAGTCATTTAGCAGACGCTCTTATCCAGAGCGACTTACAGTAAGTACAGGGACATTCCCCTCGAGGCAAGTAGGGTGAAGTGCCTTGCCCAAGGACACAATGTCATTTGGCACGGTGGGGAATCGATCCGGCAACCTTCTGATTACTAGCCCGACTCCCTCACCGCTCAGCCATCTGACTCCCAGATCATAGATTCTAAAGATGATCATAGATTATTTTACAAGAAGCAGTAAAAAATGCCAACAGTATGTTGTAGTTGTGTTTGTTTATTGGTTTATTTGCAAGTCTTAACATGAGTAAGAGTGCCATGTGTGTCATTTGACATTCAAAAAGCACAAAATGATGCTATTTTTTTGACAATGACAGTAATGATGAACAGAGAGAACAGGATGAGGTCATGTTGACTCCAACAGTTACATCGTGTGAATCAAACTCACTAAGGTGAGACTATCTGTCTATCGGCAAAGCAGTGCTTCGATTCAAATTTATAGAACAGCTTTGCCCTTGCAATTCTAACATCAGATTTCCTTATGTTCATTTTAACGAAGTTAAAGTTTAACAAAGTTTTTTCAAATCCATTCAGACCTCCCAACAATAAATCATGTTGATGTTCATGTTACGTATGTGGCGTGAGTCTAAGGTTTAGCCAGTGAAGCCCAGCTCTTTGTAAGTGACGTCGATGTCAGCGATGACCACGGCCATCACCCTCCTCAAGGCGTCCTGCCCAGCCGCATCCAGCCCGGCCTTTTCCCCCATGACCTTGGCGATGACCTCAGTGATAAGCTAGTATGAAAACAGATCAAATACTTTGATAAGATATTTTGTTTTGGTTTTTCAATATTTCTTATGGAGAAGAAATGGAAAAAATGTTTAGCACACCCAATTTGGGACGGAGAATTCAGAATTCTAGATTGATTATCCACTTGGGCAGTTGGTAAAATTAAACAGAAGTGTGATAAATAATATTTTAGCATGGAGAAGCCACAAGTGTGAGAAAACAGAAAGAAAATTAATGAAAGGGAGACGAGAGATTCATTTTCACCTTGAAGTTGTTGAGGGCAATCTTGTGCGTTTTGGCATGGGTGGTGGCCAGGGGCTTCAGGAGTGCAGCATGGTCACCCTTAGCCTTCAGCAGATCACCCAGCTTCTTCAGCACGGTGGCGCCGTGCGCTGATACGGCTGTGTTGCCCGCGAGGTCGCTCTTGGCGATGCCAGCAAACTTAGGGAACAGGTTCTGGGTGTCTGGATTTTCATTGAACAAACTAGAGAGAGGGAGAGATAAATAAAGAGAGGGAGACAGTGATACAGGGTGAATAAAAAAGTGGTGTTAAAATCTTGACGACTTTCGCTAGTGATACACATCGAAGCACCTTGCATGGGGTTACGCAATGGGTCGTTCCTCGCCTTTTAGCTAGTGCAGTTTCATACTCCATTTTAGCTATGAATTTATCTCAATGTACTGCCTTGACTGCATACTCCACTGACCGGGTCAGAACCAGACCTCCATGGGTGTTGTAGTCGGCCTCGACCGGGCCCCAGCACTTCAGCACCATGTCAAAGTCTGCCATACTCTGAGGAAAAGGGGGTCAGATGGCTGAGCGGTTAGGGAGTTGGGCTATTAATCAGAAGGTTGTTGGTTCGATTTCCAGCCGTGCAAAATGACGTTGTGTCCTTGGGCAAGGCACTTCACCTTTCTTGCCTCGGGGAAAATGTCCCTGTACTTGCTGTAAGTCGCTCTGGATAAGAGCGTCTGCTAAATGACTAAAAAATTTAAAATAAAAAATTAAAATAAAAAAAGGAGATGCGGAGGCGGTTAGGGGTTATGAGTTAGGCTTAGGTTATCAACCAGTTCACAGTAGAGATATTTATGATCAGAGTGCAGTTCCTAATTCACACGTAGTGGCTACATTTATAGTGTGGATTCATTTAAGAACAATGGAAGATGGCCAGTGTTTTCTCAAACAATTGGCAATCAGGTGATTGTATATGATATGCAAAATAAGATAAAGCAAGCACACACACAAGTCTGTTGTGTCGTTAGATTTGTCCATTAAAGCATAGCTCTGAAAGTCTGGCAACAGACTCATCTCATCTGGGAATTGTATAAGTATAAGATAAAAAAGTAATGGATAAAATATAGTTTGTAGTGGTAAGTAGGTAGGTTAAGAGTGTGTCCCATGATATCTGGAGGGTAAAACAGGGTGTGTGAAGGGGGAGAGGAGGAGAGGGCAGCTGGGTACACTGGTGAGTCTGCATGGCATGACAGGCACACACAAACACACACTAACACACACTACTAGCACATAACTGAAAAATGACATTCGCTCAGCAACAGACCATAAACAGGGAACTGTTTAGTATTTGTTTTGTGTTAGCAACCAATATATTGTTAAGGAAAAAATATATACATTTTACCGGTAATAGACGGAAACGAAGATTTGAACACCCCAGATACTTTTGACCTGACCAACCCCCCCGACCCAACCTTTTATAACCCCACCCTTCTCTTCCTCCTCCTCTTCTCTCACTCATCACACTTCACCCAACAATTAATCCATCCCTTTTTTAAACACTCTCCCTTTTACTTTCTGTGCTATCAAATCGTAGGATGCCTTGCTATTAGTGCAGGCATTGTATACTAACCCAACACATCTGGTCTTTTTGAATGAGATTGAAAAGATGTTGTGATAAACAATTTGTCAATAATTATCAGTGGGATTCATGGCACTCTTTCCAAAGAGAGAAACTGATTAAATGAGACACTACACAAACCTTTAACGATGTATAATATTTATATCTCGTTTCACAGAAATAATTAACTGCATGATGGTAACGTCATTATGGTGACTGTTTGGTGCGATTGGGTGTCGATGTTTTTTAGATAATATCCCTAACAAATCAATTAAAGTAAAACTTTGAATCTGCCAGTAATGGTGACAATAATAAATATTGGGGATTCTAATAATAACACATAAAACAATTGGTTCTCGCCAGTCGCTAGTGTCACCAGCTCAAGACTCTGCTATATTTGTGCATCACCAATCCCCTCCCAGCACACCCTCCTCCACCTCACACTTCTCTCCCTCTCAACCATTATCTTTCCTTTACCCCTATCTCTCTTTTCAAGTTACCATGCAGCTAAATAAAGACATATTGCAACAGCCAGGCCCTCTGGTATTGCCAAAGCATTTAACTGTGATCACAGTTAGGTCAAGTTCAAACCATGGCACCAGAGCATGGAGGTCGATTTCCTCAACGGTACTCTAATAATATCAAGCTCTGGTCTTTGAGACATAATTTAAAAAAAGCTACCTGCCATGTATTTCAGTACTGAGTAGTGGACTGTGTTGTGTATAGACTCAGTGAGTTGTGACATGCCAATGCTAGCCTAACTGGTGTCACCATCAGTCATAGTTCAAAGATCAGTCCATAAAATGGCTGGCGGCAATACTTACAATGTCTTATTTTTCTTTTTTTTTGGGACACAAAACAAACCCAAAAAAACAAACAAAACACTTAAGTGAATACAATTCATGGGTCTTAACATAGGCCAGTGTATTAGCCTGATTAAATACATATTTTCAAATGGAGATGTATGGCATGTAAGTAGGCTAATTTCTTATTTTCTTATTTTCGAAGAATGGAATTCATCCTTTGGATTCTAAAGGGTTATTCTCAGGATCCGACCTTTAAGGAGACTCAGCCCCCAATGAGAATGTGACATGGATACAGTGCCTTGCAAAAGTGTTAAACCCTCTTGCTCATAAATCACTAATTTCACTGGATAACAATAAATAATTAACAATTAATTGTCACTTTCAGCTACTGGTTGTCACTTTCAGCTACTGGTTGCACTATCAGTAGCATTGCACTACTGTACATCACTGTACTTCGCCATCAGGCTCCTGAATGGACATTGACATGGTCATTGATTCACTTCTCACTAGTTACTTTGCACAATGTCACTTTCAGCTACTATCAGTAATATTGCACTATTGTACTTCACTGTACTTCACTTAATTTAGACTAGGTTTGTAGGGTTAGCAATAGGTTATTATGTGTATTTTAGGGTTTAGTATATTGTATTATTTATATTTATCTGTATATTTAGGAGGTTTACTTATTTAGGCTTAGCATAGATGTATGTGTTTAGGTTCTGTGTACTTATATGTTATGTTATGCCAGGTGCTTGCGTTGTCTTGTCTTAAGAATTTCAGTGCCCAGTGTGACCTTGAGTTGTTCTGTGCATCTGACAATAAGAGACTTGAACGTGAACTAACACATTTATTAATTATTATGCAAAATATTGAATGAATTACAAAACTAAGGAAGTCCATTTCCTCATGAACTTCCAGCATCAAATGAAACGGTAATGATGTGTCAACAATATATAAACATTGTTTTAACACGTTTGAGCACTAAAACATATTTAAGATAATAATTCATAATAATTCTTTATTATTATTAATATTTAGTGCTGAGATTAAATTTAGGTGCGCTTGAGCAGTGTGAGCACCCCTAAAAGAGTCTAAAATCGCCCGTGGTTATTCTAAAGGCTAAAGTTGAAAAGTGACATTTGTCTTTGTAACTGCGCCCTCTGGCGACGCTATGCAGAAATTACTCAGACCCAGACCAATCTTTTAACGACAAAGGTGATTGGTTACTTGACTGCGTAATCATATTTCCAGATTAGGTTACCCAATGACGTGTTTGAAAAATAAAGACGCATTGAGACTTCATTGGTGAAAACACATGTGTTTTACAAAACCTGGAAGCGACAGAGAAGGTTATAGTCGGCTGAATTTGTGTTTGTTTTTAGAATTTAAAGTCATGATTTAGAGCTATTCAATGCTTATATGTTTTCTGTTTATTACACTGCTCTTCTTAATGCTGCAGATTGCTCCATTCAGTTGAATGTGGCTTCCCAATGTTCTGTGGTCAACTATTTTTCCATATTTGAACGTTGCTTTGCATAATTTACCGTTCCCGAAACTCCTCCCTAGAACGGCCCTCGTCCAATCATACCTTAGCAACCGCTACTAAGAGAAGAAGGTCTAACAAGTTTCAAGAGTGTATGGCTGCAGCCTGCAGCCTCCCGTCTCATGCCCTCCCGTCTCATGCCCTCCCGTCTCATGCTTCTACTTTTCAAAATAAAAGCTCGTCTGGTCCGCTATTTCTCCTTTCTACTTTGGTGTAGGCTACGTGTTTTTTTTAGACTACAAACAAAAAATCCATTCTAGCAGCCTGGGAGGCCCGGTTGAGTTTAGGCGTCACAACGACGGTTGAGGTTAGGATTGTTTAAGGCCAGGAGTCCTAGCAGAGGTCGAGGTTAAGGTAAGGCACAACTACGACGGTTGGGGGACAATGATGGTCGGTAGGCTACAGCACACCGTGCATTTTGTCATCTGCGGTGTGTTCTTTTTTTTAAAGACACTGATGTGTTCCTTAAGGAAAATAACAAAAAGAAACCATCAAAGTCTGCAACCATAAATTTCTCTAAGTAACGTTAGCTAATATTCGCTAACAAATGTCAGCATAAAACGCTGATGCAGTCATCGCGGGTTTCATTAAATATAGCCTACGTCCAGAACATCCAGAAATCAGCAAACTATATGGACAAAAAAAGTAACATTTTAAGTTTTTCAATTTATTGCAACAAACGTGCTCACGAATTTAACTTTAACTCCATCCGTACAATAATTCGCGATTTGGTATTTTTGACCCTCTGCATTTACCGTTGGACAGCTTGGACATGAGACGGGAGGGCATGAGACGGGAGGGCATGAGACGGGAGGCTGCAGGCTGCAGCCCATCTCACAAGTTTGACATCTAAAGCAACATCGGTGTGTCGATCTGACACAAGGTATCCTGACAGATTAAAGGGAGGCTTGGTTTTCTTTCGATTTCCAAAACCCAAGACACAAGAGGAAAGGTGCCGGCGGTGGATTAAACAGTGTGGGAGACCTCACTCCCAATTTAATTTAGCGAACATCAGCAAACACAAAAATATGTCTGCTCCATGGTAGACAAATGCTGCTAGCGAACGATATAGTTGAGAGAACATCCCCAAACAGTTATGGTTCATGTCAACTAGTATTATTACTAGGCTACTACTAGTGCATAACTGGTCACTCCAACATATTTGTTTATGTTAAAATCAAAATGTTAATATTACCGTGAAAAAGTTAATGTTAATCGTCTGTAAAATTGCAAGCTGAGCTAGCCAGCAAACGCCATTAAGGAACTTAAAATACTGTATCAATGTTGAACAAAACCAACAGGCCATTATAAACGTAGGCCTATTTTATTTTAATCTTCATAGCATTTTGTGAGTGGGCGACCTACAGTAGGCTACTCCTGAGTGTCCTAAAGATTGTGTTGGTTGTATTGAATGAAGAGGTCGTGGGGTTTTTCATTTTTCGACTGAGACCTGTAGCTATGCTTTGGCTTCGATTTTTGTTGTTTCGCCTTCGTTGCTAATATTAATATTTTGAATATATCCTTTGAAGGACTGAAAATCTTTGTGTCTAATCCAATATGTAATGATGGTAATCAATGACACAAATATGTGTTCTAGAAAGAGTGGTCTGGAGTCGCAAAGGTCCGATAATATCAGCTTTAATGCAGCAGTTGGAAATCAACAAGTACAGAGCTCTGGGGTTGTCTACGTTTCCCTACCCGCAACAGAGTTTGGGCTGGTTCACGAAGTCCAACTGGCTATCTGTCCCTGCCCCAGCATATATTATACAGTGCAATTGAAACAGAAATATCAAAAAAGGGTTAAGCTTGTTCTCTCGTGTATCAGGGAGTTTGTTCTTCCCCACGCATCCCTTCTGCTCGGGTGCTGTCTCAGCCTGGATTCAAGGTTGCTTCTGAAATGGAGAGATAACAACACAAAATACAGCCTGTTTCCCACACCCTGTGTGAGACACAATGTTTTAAGCCTGAGCACACTTCTAAGTTCATAAGATATACATTTAATAAGCACAAAACATAACTTTAATACATGTATCCTGTTTAAAGTCTTACGAGCATTGTTCCCGTTGCTATATAGTGCACAGTGCCCGTGATGCATTTGGTGATTAAGTTGCCACAAATATTAATAACTGGAACTAGATAGTGCCATGCCCATGATACAGCTAATGATTATAGCACTAGAATTATACTGTATTGTATTATAAATTCTTTAATCCCTCTTTTGATCTCTGAAAACACCAGAGATCAATCAACATAGCCCGGACCAACCACCGCCTCCTCTTCCTTGTCAGCCACCCCCAGCAACGGCATTTGGAACCCCCTTCATTGGGTTCTCCACAGCCGAGACAATGATCTGGTTGCACAGGGACCTGATACATGGGATAGAGCAACAATCATGTTGATATTCGATATAGCACACACTAAGCAAATTAGCAGAAACCATCTCAGTCCAGTACAATTCTAGTATGGTCAAGCAGTAACACTCTTGACCTGGTCGTAACCCTCTTTTCCGGACTCTCACATTCGTAGCAATAGCAAAAGGTTCACTGGCCCTCCTGGCACTTCTCCACCAACTCATGCACAGCACAACACATGCTCCAGTGGTACCACATACTCCCTTTCCCCAGCACCCTTAGAGCGTGCAAGGTTCTCTCGATGACCTGGAATGGTCCTGTCCATAAATGTACAACAGGCTTTCCCGAACATCTGATGATGTATGGGGGCAGGTGGGGCAGGGTCTTCAAGGGGAAGGGGGGGGAATTCGAGTGGCACTGTGTCGATCTGAATAGTCAAGGGATATGGTTTTAATACAATTTATTAGACTATATAATTACATATGATTTAAACAAAGTACTTTGTGATCCGTCTTGGCGAAGGGTGTGATAGCCACAAATCGTTCGCAAGAGTGATGATCAGCCAGCACTCATGCACTGCCTTATATAAACTTAAGATCAAATGGCATTCTATATGGTCAATCAATCAATGAAACAAACTCTGTGATTGGCCAACTCAACTTGGTGACAGTTTGAAACAATACATCTCCCTAGCGATTGTTTCACTGTTCTTTGATGTCACAGCTCTCCCCAGAGCAGTAGATAATAAAGCCACAGGGGTTGACCAGTCAAATGGTCAACTGTCCTTTGTGTGACCATCTTCAAACAATACTTTTAATTAACACAAACAATGAAACAGGACACAGTCCTTCTAGCCAAAGTTCAGAGCAACTGTCTCATTGACCCCTTACAGTAACCAGAGGACAGAAGGCCATATAAAATGCTTCACCCATCCCCCAGGGCAAGCTGCCCACAGAGCCATCAGCACCTCACATTCCTTTGAACTCAACTTAATTACCTTCCCTTCCTGTCTCTTACCAATGAACATAGAAGATTATAGATTTCATACACATACATCTATGCATATGACCAACATTTCCATTACATTTCCATTCTTTTTTTTTTTAAACAACACCATAATTCAAACAGTGCATTGAGAAAAATAAAAATCAACATCAAAAGAAGTATGCAATGCAACTCAGTAAAAAACATCCATACCGAATACAAACATACACAAAGCAAATGTATTCCCATCAATCTAAACATACCCTTATATTTAGAACATCAGAAGCAAACACATTAATATCTTCTTCTGTAAATCTGATTTCATACTATCATTCACATTGACCTCTTCTTCCATCTTCAGTTGGCTATAGGCAATCTTCTTTCAGGCAGTGTAGTCTAGTCGAACCAATTGCAAACGATGATCAAATTGCTCACAGCAACTTTCAAAGAACTGCACCATGCGCACAGACTCTGAGTTTTCCTTGGTACTACGCAGAATGCGCATCCTCTCCTTCCGTCTCCAGGCAAGGCGCACGCTCGCCATGGTTAGCGTGTATCCACGTTGCTCTCCCCTCGATCCTAACCGCCGAATTAGTCGTCAGGAGAATCTGGTATGGTACCAGGACTTGCGTTTCAGGTCCTTCACCACGATCCAGTCCCCTGGTATCAAATCATGCAGCGGTCCAGTCACCGGAAGAAGAATAACCTCCACCTGCCTGTGAATCTCACACAAAGTACACTACAAAGGGTTGCACAGTGATAAACAAGCACATTCTCACACAGGTCAGTTAAAAAGTTAACTGACTTCTTGTCGTCCGACTTCATCTTCAAGATCCCATTTTCTCATTCAACTTAAGTAATTGACACAATGTTGACTCCTATCAACTCCAAAAATAACTTCCTTAACCAAGTGTGACCCATTATCATTATATATCCTCAAAGAAAAGAAAAATCTAATTGAAGAATAATCTAAATTACCAAAAGCTTGACCACTGAGCCCAAATCTGCCTGAAATGTCTAAAACTTCTTCCAACAACTTCTTCTATCAATCATCAACAATCATGAAACAGTATCACTTCTCCAAAATGTAACTCTAAAAAACTCCTTCTATCAATACTCAAATAGTTTCTCTAACCTTAAACGTGAAGCTTAACGTGTTAAATTCCCTTTTCCCATATTACTTGTTCCACATATGAGTCTAACAAAATGAATATGCAATCATTACAAATCCCCATGTATGTTAAAATTAATATTTCACACAAACTGTAGAGGCATGATCTTTCCATGTGTTAACTGAGCAAAATCTCAAGATAAATGTGTTATGCAGACCATACAACCTCCATTTCATTCTCATATCCTTCCTTTTTCCAAAATGCATTTTCTTGTGGATTAGTCCAAATCTCCATTCCACCATTCCTTTCTCCATCCGTCTGCTGCATTCTGTAATTCTTGTCAAATATACTCAAACAAAACACAATTCTCACTCTGGGTTAAATACAGTCAAACATTTTCAACTTAGCAGTATTTCATCAAACCCCCACAATCTTACCACAGAGCCAAACTTCTGACACTAAAGTCATAAAACCATAAAACCCCCATAGTCACTTTCTGTTTGGATCAGTCAGTCATCAGTCAGTCATAAATTACTAAACGTCATCTCTTTCTCTCTAAGAAGCCCGCGCTTCCCTTATTCTAGTTAGTTCATCATTGCTTGCAGGCAATCTACAAACCTTCTCCAGCTAGTTTCAGCACTAGCATTTCTCTGTGAAATAATCATCATTGTTAGAGTGAATCCCACATTTGCATACAGCAAGTTGTTCTACAGGTGAAAATAAGAAACTCCCTGTTACCATACCTTTCCCAAATTCATATGTAACACCAATGAAGTATTAACTATCAGATAATGTGTTTAACTCTTTTCCCTTTTATGAATTGACAAGCTTACACTGAAGCAACCAACTTTTGAACCAATCTTTAGAGAATCAAACTATTTTAAAAAACAACCAAATTAAAAATAACCTCAACTTTTAATCTCTTATTATCTTTTCTTAAAAACACTTTAGGAACCGTTCAAATTACTACCTTTATATTTGAGATTCTCTTCTATTTTTCTGTATTTAAATTCACCAAATCAAATCTCTCTTTGTCCAAGACATTAGGAAAACCATCCACTACCCCAAATCAGAATTTAATCTGCATGATTCCAAAATGAAACATAAATCTTAGCCAAACGTATACCCCCTGTATATTTCTATATAGGTTAGATAGGTAGAGCTTCATAACTTGCTTTGGCTGCAGTCCAAAACAGGCTAATTAGCACAAACCATCAAAACCACAATTTATCAGACATAATGAGTCTTTCCAAATCATTTCAAACCCAAAAGTTATAATAACCCTCTTCATGCATCAATACCACAATAAAACATCCTCATCACAGCCTAACTGTTCATCCCAAACCTTGTGACAGGCTCTGATAAAAACACCCAAATAAAACTTAAAACCACATTACAATCAAACTCAAATAAAAGTACATTGTAATAATTTTCTCTTTCTCATTTCAAAACCAAATTACATCCAATACTCTATCAAACTCTTAAAAACCTTAGATTTTACTTTTTTTTTTACTTAAAATGTTTGCCCATATACTTCTTCAAAGCATATGCATAGTTCCTTTTTCTTTTTAAACCTTTAAATTCACAATTTAACAAAAGTAACATAACCCCATAAAACAAAACCTTGTTCTTTAACTTTTCAAATGTCTTATCAAAGCATGTAATACAGAATACTCCTTTGAATATTCATATACCAGCCAAAACACCCTTGGCATGCGTAATGCACAGATCTCAAATCTCAAATTGGCGGACCAAAAACCCCAAAATGAAAACATTTAACTTGACTATTTTGTAGTTTGTATATGGTTTAGTGTAACACTACTCACTTTTACTCTTAGTTTTACTCAATGAATCAACTCAAATAAACATAGCCCATCTATCAGCACGCATTTTAAACTCGAATCAAACAAGCGCTCTGGGACAGAGCAAAACTCTGAAACTTTTCCTTTTTTTTTTTCTTTTGACAACACAGATGGTTGGCGCTTACCTTCTCTACACTTATCACCTCTGTAAGATCTCAACGTAACGGGACTCTGTTTTAGCCCCCATGCACCTTTCTCCATTTCTCCTCGGAATTTCTAACACATAAAATGTACTCAAACAAACAAAAACCTTGTTAACAAATGTATCAAAATACTCATCACGTAACATTTTCAAAAGCAACCAAATTAGTAGTCTATGTAAAACTCGGTCCAAATTCATCTATTACTCTAAATTTGCGTCTTTGTCAATCTCTCAAATTTACATCTGCGCATGCGTCATACGCTTCCCATACTGGTTCCAAATTTCAAGCTGTAATTCCTTTACTAGCCTGTACCCGCCGCCATCGCTGTTGAATCTGTCTGTAAATTTGTTAGCTACAAATGTCGCTTCCACAGTTGCAAATTCAACTTCCTGGACTCTCCTCGGTCTCCGGACAGCAAAATGCACTTTCTCCACGTTTTCGTTGTTAGCCATTAGCTAGCTAACAAAGTCACAGCTTTGATCTTTTCCTCTCAGATCCCAAAGCTATCCTAACAATTTGTAACAGACTTCGTTCAACAGGCTGGCCTAAAACGGAACTAAAATCATATCAACCTTTCTAATCACGTCTTCATAACCCTTTACATATTTCTTTAAACAATTATCACATCTGTGAACTTCCCACACAAATGAAAATAAAAACCATCAATTGCTTCCATGTCAATGGATATCTAGTACGCATATGTTACAATCAAACGTAGATATTACAGTAACCTCATTCACACAACACAAAACCGAAGCAACATTTCCAGATAAATTCAATACGTAGGCCTAAACAAAAAACATTCCTTTAACAACATAAACTGAAATTTCCGTTTGAACACATAAAAACTCTATAAACGTTTCAATAACCTTGGATTGTAATTCTTCGAATGAATATCGCTTTCGTTGCCAAAACTGGCCTTTAACAATTATCTGACCCAAGAACCGAAATTTAGCAGCGCCATAGCCTACTAATCCAATATCGAATCAAGCTCATAAGATAAACTCGGTCTGTACATGATTTCCAAATCAAAAGTATGCCAACTCACAATATTTTCTTAACTTTGACAAAGAAACAGAAACACACATGTGTTTCAAACCAATACATTTCTATTTTCAACGTCAAATTTTCTTTCAGATGAGTGTATTTTTTGTTTTCTCTTTTTTTTTTTTATCACTCATGATGTTGTGGGCCACTGCACGCAGAATGAGCCGCTAGACTCAAGCGCATGCGCCTCTTTTCAAATGGAGAATTCAGCCAAAGAATTAGCATTAGCATTTTCAAAAACACAGATGTCTCCATCCTCAAAACAAATCAGACAGATGTAAAATCTAACATCAAATATCGGTTAACACACAGTTGTAAAACAATATAACAAGTCAATCGTCACTCCTCTACCAACGATGTCATAACCGATAAACATCCATAAGAATCTGAAGAGAATATAACAAAGTCTCTCCCAAGTGTTTCATCTGTGTACGTGTGTCAACATAGTAGCCTTCGTCACCAGTTCGGCAAGAATTTGCGAGTTTGCCCCCAATTTCCAGAAAACTTTCAACAGTGATGACACATCTCCGTACATTCACGTCCATAATGCTCAATACACCCAATCAAACCACACATTTTGTGCTCAACATAGATTGACCATTCCTATCCAATCGTGTTGGCCTAACTTTGTTTCTTCGACTTTCCTACATGTTTTCCAACCACATTTAAACATGTTCTGCATTCACTTTGATCAATCGTAACTCAGTGCTGTCCCTCGAGACAGAAACAATGCCACCCAAGCCTATAACATTCTTAAACTCGTTCAGGGACTCAAACCCTTTTGTACCGGAGGGGACTTTAACTTCTCCTTCTTTTGAATAATAGGCAATAGTGCAATAGTGCAAGTCAAAGCACAAGCCGCAATATTTGCGGGAATCCAAAGCAAATCTATAAACAAATTCCAGGATCCTGCTTTCTTGACTTATCTTAGACAACAGTCTGTCAGAAAACACTTCAGTCGTAAGACAAACGTCTGACCTCAGTTTCTTCTCGCTTAGCCAGCAAGACCTAATGCGCCTGCGCATCCACCCGCTAACCACTACGGGCTACGGATGAATACTCACCGCAAAGTGTGTCTGCGGAACAGCCATACAATTTGAATCGTGAATCTGTGTGGAAATAGATGAAAATTTCCCCACACTATCTGTTCTAATATCTATTTCTCTTTGACTCTACCTACCTCCATCCAATTCTGAAAAGCCATCCAACCAAGCTAACATCTATTATTTTCCAAATCGTGTAACAATTTCTCTCTGCACAAGCTTTTCATAATTTCACAACAAAATGAACCCACACTCCGAAATCCACATATATCAATCCATATTTGCATTTGCAATAAACTATCGTTACCATACTTTTGCTTTATGTAATCGATGTTTGGACAGGTTAATTCTGCCTCCAGACCAATCTTTAGCCCTATTCATTTTCGAATTACAATCCATATTTGAACACATTGAACCAACAATAACCAACGAAGGAACATAAAGACACAATTACACCCTTCCTTTCTTTTTTTTTTTTTTTACTCTCAAATTCCGATTTCACAACTTGTCAATGAACATATACCCTTACCGAATAGCCTACAATCGTAAATTACAAACGTTCAAACCAAAATAAAAAGAATTTAAAATTTTGATTTTTGTAATTTGTAGATATAGCTTTTACGTTGACACCATTAATTACTACCCATACTTCTTTTAACCTCAAAAAACATAACTTGCAAGTAAAACAAAAATGAACACGCGCGTTTACAAACTCACTTTGAAATTTCATAGGCCTATACCTACTTCCTAACTTCTTTTCTTTATCTTTTTTTTATTTTTAACTCAGCTGGTTACCGGTTCTCACAAGTATACTTTTCCACTTCTCTTCTGGACTTAGAATCATGTAACGCCTTAGTAATACATAAGAACTGTTATGACCACAATTGCCAATACAACTTCTCAAACTATCACCAATCCAACATATTCTAATCCTTAGGGTCTCCAAGAAACACATAACACGATATCACATGTGAATTTTTTCTCCCTCTGTGTTGTTTCGTCAAACACACGACCTCTATGTATGTCCGTCGACACACTCTGCAGATTTGTTTTTTACGACTCTCACGTAAAAGATAGGTTCAACAACCGTACCTCATTAATTCGTACGACTCACACGTACAGGACACTGTTCCTCAGACCACTGCCCAATTACTAACTTTTAACCGAATTATTGACAATAGCCTATAACCATATTTAGACAATTCAATATCACACAGTGACCAAAAAGAATATCTCACCTGTTTCTTTAAGACCCCGCGTCAGCAACAGCGTAACCAGTAAAACTCCCCTAGAATCGGCCCCGCTGTCTCCGAAAAATTTTGGAGGTTAAGGCAGCTGTTCCAGCCGGATTGATCAAATCGCCATCAGAGGGAGAAGTCTGTTAAACGCTGAGCAGACGAGGATTCCGAGTTCCGGCACCAAGTGTAAAGGAAGAATTCGAGTGGCACTGTGTCGATCTGAATAGTCAAGGGATATGGTTTTAATACAATTTATTAGACTATATAATTACATATGATTTAAACAAAGTACTTTGTGATCCGTCTTGGCGAAGGGTGTGATAGCCACAAATCGTTCGCAAGAGTGATGATCAGCCAGCACTCATGCACTGCCTTATATAAACTTAAGATCAAATGGCATTCTATATGGTCAATCAATCAATGAAACAAACTCTGTGATTGGCCAACTCAACTTGGTGACAGTTTGAAACAATACATCTCCCTAGCGATTGTTTCACTGTTCTTTGATGTCACAGCTCTCCCCAGAGCAGTAGATAATAAAGCCACAGGGGTTGACCAGTCAAATGGTCAACTGTCCTTTGTGTGACCATCTTCAAACAATACTTTTAATTAACACAAACAATGAAACAGGACACAGTCCTTCTAGCCAAAGTTCAGAGCAACTGTCTCATTGACCCCTTACAGTAACCAGAGGACAGAAGGCCATATAAAATGCTTCACCCATCCCCCAGGGCAAGCTGCCCACAGAGCCATCAGCACCTCACATTCCTTTGAACTCAACTTAATTACCTTCCCTTCCTGTCTCTTACCAATGAACATAGAAGATTATAGATTTCATACACATACATCTATGCATATGACCAACATTTCCATTACAGAGGCAGACCACTCCTAGGTCTGATGAGGCATATGGGCAAATAGGGCAGGGTCTGCAAGGGGAAGGGGTAGATCATCCAGTGAGAAAGGGGGGACAGGGTCTCCAGGGGAATGGGGCCTTAGAACAGGGGTTGTATATCCAAAGGTAGTCAGACCCGCCGCTCTGACTCGTCCTGAAGCAGAAAAGAGTTACAGTCCCAGCATCACCTTATCTCCCATGATCAAGCAGTAACTGAGTCAAATGAGATGCAAACAGTCGGACACCAATGATTAAACACAGATATTGAAATCAAGAAGCCATTTGAGGATTTAAAGTGGATATTTTTAGGGTGGGACAACAAACACAGAATTAAAAATATCCCATTACTGATTATACAATGTTAACATACAATTCAACAATAATGATGAGACTATGCAGCGTTATGGCCAAGTGGTGAGGACACACTGGACACAGTGGGAAAACCCTAATGATGTTATAGGGGGAAACCCACCGTCACTCCGCAGAGTGGACATTCGACATCCATGTATCCACGGCAGACCTGGACATTCTCACAGGCCCCCTTCACCACATACATACAACTTTAGCCAAGCTTTTTAGAATTGTAGTATAGAAAAAATAAAAGAAATTATCAAAAGAAATGTAATTCAAAATGTAACTGTCAAACCAATCTCCTGGTTTAACTCCTCCACTCTTTGGGTTACAGCTTCACCTGGAACAGAATTTAGCAGAAGATATCTCTTTTCTAGTTAGCATTTTTTATAAAATTGGTTAACCATTTGATTCACCTCTTCATTATGCTATGTGAAAGGTTTAAGTTGTAGTACATATGATCTCCAATAAATCAATTTAAATGGTGTTAAGCATCTGGTATAGGACTGGGAAAGACTTCAATTCACATAGTAAACATACTGTATCTATAATTACCAGGCAGTATTTTCCCCTTCACATTTCTTTAGTTCAATAAAGTGCATGCATATCATGTTTGCACAAATAGGGTATGCAAAAAAAATAATCTTAAAAGTTTCCTTGAATAGAAATCCATATGCTATAAACACTGTTTTGTCATCTCCACCCCTCCTGTTTGAGACATGATTCATCCCATGGCTCAAATCAGCACATAACGAAACAGATTCCTTAGTTCCATAAGTTCCTCCTGCGAATTTACATAACCTACCAGAATTTACAATCTGTTTCTTTGTTTCCTTATTTAAACTAAATCAACTGTTAATCTTGTTTCTTTCACTTCAAAAAAGGTTTTCTTTCTTTTAAAAGTTAAGTTTAAGACCTATATTGTTTCAGATTCTCAATTTTACCAAATCACACCTCTTTTCATCCAAGATATGATAAAATCAATTTTCATTATGCCAAACCAGAATCTGTATGCTTCTTAAATGAAATATAGACCAATTAATGTTCTTAATGTAGCTAACCAAACATTTTTCCCAACTATATTTTCTACAAAGGTCAGATAGGTAGAACTTCATAACTCGTTTTACTGCCGTTCAAAACGAGCCAATCAGCTCAAACCATCATAACCACAATTTATCAGACTTGATGAGTCTTCCCAAATGATTTCAGAACTCTGTTACCAATAATAACCCTCTTCATGCACTAATACCATTTATTAATACAACATTATCACAGCCTAACTATTTATCCCAAACAGTATGCCAGGCTCTGATAAAACTCTCAAATAAAACTTAAAAATCAAATGACGATGAAACTCCAAATAAAAGTACATTGTAAATACTTTCTCTTTCTAATTTTTAACCACAATGCATCTAATACCTTTATCAAAACTCTTAAAAACTCTAGGTTTGACTCTTTTGACTTAAAATGTTTGCCCCTATACTTTCAAAGTATATGCATAGTTTCCTCTTCAAAACATCAGTGTTTAAACCAATCATCTCTTCACATCCACAAAACGTTCCCCTTTCATTTCATAACTTTCCATGATCCTCTCTAAACCAATCTTTTATGTAACTTTCCAATTGCTTTCTCATAATTTTTCACATTTCCTCAACCCAAAATAAAATAACTTTGCTTTTTTGAATTTGCTTAGCACTATCTATATCATAACTTTGTTTCATGGAATCCATGTTTAGATAGGATAAAACTGCTCCCAGACCTACATCATTCATGTCAGTATTACGCTCTGTAATCATGTTAGCCAAACAATGCCCTTAAGACAAAAATAAAATATAACTCAAAATGCTCCCTTTTTCTGTTTTCAAACCCGCAAACAATGTAACCCATAAGACACAAACCCTTACTCTTTAACTTCTCAAAAGTCTTATCAAAACATGTAATATAGAATACTCCTTTGAATAAATGCTATTATTTCCCAGTCATTACGCCCTCTGCATGCGTAATGCACGGATCTCAAATTGACATTTGCGGACCCGTAGATCGCTAATGAAAACATTTCATTTTCATATTTTGTTGTTAGTATATGGTTGAATGTAATACTCTTCTCACTTTTTCAATGACTCTTAGTTTTTACTCAATGAATCAACTCAAATAGACAATAGCCTATCAGCTCGTGTCTCAAACTAGAAACAAACAAACTGCGCGCGCTGGCACAATTTTTTTCTTTCAACAACACAGCTGTTAAGCGATTATAATCGGTATGTACACTGTCTATTCACCTAATTTCGCTCTAATATAACTCTTCCAGTTGTATTAGAACCAATTTAAAAACCGGGGGTTTAATTTCTGCATTTTTACTGAATACCATTACACATCACAGATTCTCCGATTATAAATACAAGCTCTGGTCGGAAAGGTTTCAAAAAACCTCCCTGTTTGGCTAGGAATTATAACAAATGTTGATCACGCATTTGTTAACCACCAAAACTTGGAATTCATCTAACAGACACATCTCTTAGCATTAATACTCACATAATCATGCAGAGCTATACATCCCCTTTGTAAGATCTCAAGTGACGGGACTATTTTAGCCCCCACCTTTCTCCATCTCTCCCCTTGATTTCTTTAACTTCTTGGTCAAAGAAAAAACCACACTACACGCCTCTCTATTTTTATTCAGCACAATCTGACTCCACACACATATTGTTTAGGGACTCTAACTATTTTGAGGACACTTAACCTCAAGCACTAACTATTTTAACCTCAAGCACTAACTATTTTGAGGACACTTAACCTCAAGCACTAACTATTTTGAGGACACTTAACCTCAAGCACTGACTATTTTGAGGACACTTAACCTCAAGCACTGACTATTTTGAGGACACTTAACCTCAAGCAATAACTATTTTGAGGACACTTAACCTCAAGCACTAACTGTTTTGAGGACACTCAACCTCAAGCACTAACTATTTTGAGGACACTTAACCTCAAACACTAACTATTTTGAAGACACTTAACCTCAAGCACTAACTATTTTGAGGACACTTAACCTCAAGCACTAACTATTTTGAGGACACTTAACCTCAAGCACTGACTATTTTGAGGACACTTAACCTCAAGCAATAACTATTTTGAGGACACTTAACCTCAAGCACTAACTATTTTGAGGACACTTAACCTCAAGCACTGACTATTTTGAGGACACTTAACCTCAAGCACTGACTATTTTGAGGACACTTAACCTCAAGCAATAACTATTTTGAGGACACTTAACCTCAAGCACTAACTATTTTGAGGACACTTAACCTCAAACACTAACTATTTTGAATCATAAAAACGGTTGATTTCCCACTACTGTTGGTTTGACTAGGTACGATGAAACATAGTAATCGTCTAAATTTGGTTCTGAGTTCCGAATAGCAGTACTTTGAATTAACAGGTGTCTGCTTACCTTTTTTTTATGTTGAGGCACGCCTGACGATTACGTCTGCCTCCTCGTACCGGTGTATGGGTCTCTCTCCCGATCTGTCGGTCGGGCCGGAACCCTCTGGACTCCCTCTTTTCAGCGTTGGGGTCACCATTTGAAGGACTGAAAATCTTTGTGTCTAATCCAATATGTAATGATGGTAATCAATGACACAAATATGTGTTCTAGAAAGAGTGGTCTGGAGTCGCAAAGGTCCGATAATATCAGCTTTAATGCAGCAGTTGGAAATCAACAAGTACAGAGCTCTGGGGTTGTCTACGTTTCCCTACCCGCAACAGAGTTTGGGCTGGTTCACGAAGTCCAACTGGCTATCTGTCCCTGCCCCAGCATATATTATACAGTGCAATTGAAACAGAAATATCAAAAAAGGGTTGAGCTTGTTCTCTCGTGTATCAGGGAGTTTGTTCTTCCCCACGCATCCCTTCTGCTCGGGTGCTGTCTCAGCCTGGATTCAAGGTTGCTTCTGAAATGGAGAGATAACAACACAAAATACAGCCTGTTTCCCACACCCTGTGTGAGACACAATGTTTTAAGCCTGAGCACACTTCTAAGTTCATAAGATATACATTTAATAAGCACAAAACATAACTTTAATACATGTATCCTGTTTAAAGTCTTACGAGCATTGTTCCCGTTGCTATATAGTGCAAAGTGCCTGTGATGCATTTGGTGATTAAGTTGCCACAAATATTAATAACTGGAATTATAGATAGTGCCATGCCCATGATACAGCTAATGATTATAGCACTAGAATTATACTGTAACGTATAATAAATTCTTTACCTTCCACCGCATATTGCAGTCCCTTCTGCTGGATCTGGAGATATTACTCCAAAAATCATCACTCACACTGACAGATTGTCCCTGTACTCGCCGCCATGGCTTTTGACAAGTAGCCTACCCAGCGTATACCATTAGGCTACTTAGCGACGTCAGCTGATCTGAAGTTCGACGTCTAAGGGGAACTATTTCTCTGCTGATCAACACTACGAATGGTAACAAATAAAATGTAAAAATACACACTGCGTTAAGTTATATTTTCGTTTTGGCAAGTAGCTGTGTAATAAGCAAGATAATGTATATAATGCCGGTCATTATTGGGAAAATAAGCCCCTTCAGGTCGAAGCAAAACCCCTCCGCGTACCCCGGGACTTACTGTAGGCTACAGTACATATCGACATTGTTAGCTAATTCACATTGCTGATGTTACGTGTACTACCAAACTGTTCAGTTGGTGTTTCAGGATGATACAGACTTTGAAAGGTATAAGACACTTAATGACATCGTCTACAATGAAACATGCAGGTGAGAAGGAAGTTTAACACTTAAGTATTCAACGCATTGTGTTGTAGTCTAATTGTGTCTGTTCTTTGTGGCGGACAAACGTCCTTGCGTGTGTTTGTGTAGTATGTATGGGACAGAGAATCGCAGATTTAATCGCGTTTTAACATAACCTTTCACTCAATTCACAGTTTGAAACTATTAATGTGCAACAGTTTCAGAGTTCAACATGCCGGTGCCATGGGGAGAAATCAGAGGCAAAGTCTGGGGTCCTGACCATGGCTGTCCTGTACTTTGCCTGCACGGGTGGGCTGACAACTGTGGAACATTCAACACACTTGTACCCTAACTGCCACAAGGTACCTAGAATAATTAAATTGCGCACTGTGTTGTCTGAACACATTGATGAAAAGGGCTGACAGTGTTACTAATGCAAGGTAAAGAGAAAAATAAATGTAGCAGAAAATCTGAACACAGTGTGTGTGGAATAAGGATTCTGTTGCATATTTTCTTCCGTAATCCCCGTGGCTAAACCCTGGCAAGGACATTAAGAAGAAAGGATCATCCACTTCTGTTTCTCTGTCAGTCCCACACATCACTTTTTCTTACTTGCATGGTTTTTCTCTCTTTGACAGGCTTCCGGTATGTAGCCGTAGACATGGCTGGCCACGGCCTCTCCTCCCATCGTCCTCCTGGGGTCTTTTATTCCACCCCCTCGTACGTGGCGGACGTTCGGCGAGTTGTTGACGGTACAGAGACGTGAAAAGCCAGATATTGCCATGCCATGTTACGCTGTATAACAGCACATGACGAAACTGAGATTGTCTTAGTTCAATTGGAATATAGCACACAAACCCATATCACATGCTAAGGAGTTCCAATTGATCCAAGCTATAAGCAATGCAGGGACTTGCTTGTTGTAGGTAATGGTAGGACAGTCTAATTGTTTTGTCTTGCTGAAGTTGGCCGGGGAAAATGTACAAGCAAGTATTGTCTGGTGTCGATGAGAAATCCAACCTGTTGACTTACACTTGCAGCTCTCCAGTGGAAGAAGTTCTCCATCATAGGGCACAGCATGGGTGAGTTGCAAAGTTGATCGTTATATTACATTTCATACAAACTGTCCGTCTCTCTTTTCGGTGTATGCCATCTGACCATGCTCTCTCCTCCACAGGAGGCAATATAGCAGGAATGGTAAGAGAATAGCAGAATGCGATTACTTCTACTAGCCCTTGTGTTATCTTCGGGTCATTCTGACCCATCAGTCATTGTGACCCACCGTCGTATTGCGACAACTTTACCACATACAAAAACTAAGTGAGGAATTTTCTTTTAACCGTCGGGCTGGCTCAGACCCCCACATTGGGTAAACACAACAATAGTTTGTTGTGAACCTTTGGGTCATGTGACCCGAAGGCAGCACAAGGGTTAAATCACTATATTCATAGGATACTGGCAGTTAAGCATAATGGAAGGAGTTGGCCCACGTGTTTTGAATGCTACCATGTCCCGTTACAGTTGTTAACTGTTTTTACAGTTCAGTGCCTTGTATCCAGAGATGGTGGAGTCGGTAGTGCTGCTAGACTCTTATGGATTCTTACCCACAGATCCGGTAGTTAAACATTCAGGAGATCCACAAACGCACTTTGAACACAGTTCGGATGTAGGACTATAAGAGGGTGTCGTTCTTTCTGATATTCTCTCCGTTCCTCTCTCTCTCCTTCTGTCTCCTTGTCACTTTCTTAAATCCTAGGAAGAAATTGCGCGGGTGATGAGACAGGGCTTTGATGAAATGCTCCAGTTTGATAAAAAGAGAGAGGAGATGAAGGAGAGGTTGTACACCCATGAGAAAGCCGTGCAGAGGTGAGGCTAACTACCTCCCTGGGCCTGTTTTAGTTTTTTTATCTTATTTTTTGCCCCCCCCCCCCTTCATCCCATGTTTACTCATTCTCTTCCAGACTCATGGCTGCAAACCCCAATCTGTCCGAGCAGTCTGCTTGCATTCTTTTAGAACGAGGCCTCGCTGAGGTGGAAGGGGGTAAATATGGTGTATAGTTTTAAAATGCCACATGTAGTGTTTGTTTTGTGCTGTAATGGCCCTGGGGGCTGGGTCATGTGAAGTGTTTCTTATTTTTCTTTCTTTTGTGTCACCTAAGGAGTGGTTTTTACCCGTGACGTTCGGATCAATATGGTGAGAGACAATGAAATGTGTTCATGAGACACTTGCTGAAAATGTTCAAAAATTGGGTTGACACTCAAAAAGAAGGATATTGTAGATCTGCCAGCATTTATTGTTTAATTCTTCACGGCTAATTTGTAATGCTGCATGATTTGATGACTAGTTGGCATACATCGGAAATGTTAATGGAAAAAAAATCATTCAGTCAAGTTCCAGTGGTGTGTGCCAAGCAAAGTCATATTCATGCAGCATAGGGAGAGATTACACTCCACACCAAAGCTGTGAGCCAAGAAAATATTAACACTTAATAAAGTCCTATGGAAAATTGACAGCAGCATTAACCTGATGTTAATATCTCTTGTAAACACAGTATATGTGCATTGAAGCCAGTGCGTGATGGTTGTAGTCAAATGGTTTCTACAAACGTCAAGGGCTATATTTCAGCATCTCAGAAGAAGGGATTAATGTTTCCGCAGACGGCTCTAGGCTTAGCGCCAGGGGCGATTCTAGGATCAGACCTTTGGGGGTGCACTCAGCCCCCAATGAGAATGTGACATGAATACAGTGTTGGGCAAAAGTGCTAAACCCCCTCGCTAATAACAGGCATGCAAACAGGTCAGGGGTGAAAAAGGTGAGAAGGATACGGCGACCCCCTAGGGGGGCCCCAGAAGATTTATTTATTAATTTGAAAGTTAAACGCATGAATCTGGTGCACTTTGAGAGCAAAATGAAGAGGCTAGATCTATGTAGAATCTGTGCTCTTGTAAACAATGTCATGTCCTTTTCACCATAAATAAATGTTTTGTATAGGATACATAATAAAAAAAACGATTATACAAACGGGATTACCTGTGCTGAACTACTTTAAAAAGCAAAAGTCAAATGGATCACTTACAGTAAAGCTAACACACATCCAATAGACATCATTTTTTATATACTAGATGATGTAAGATGGTGAGTCTCACCTAAAGTTGAGGAGTTTGCATGCTTGTAATAAATCCCTAATTTCACTGGATAACAATCAATTAATATGTTTATGTATAATTATGCAAAATATTGAATTAATGAAAAATTAAGGATGTCGCTTTCTTCATGAACTACCAGCATCAAATGATAATAAACAATAATTATTTTTGTATTATAATTTTTTTAGGGGTGCTGAGATGACATTTTGATTAAATCCTGCTTGAGCATCCCAAAAAAGTGTCTAAAATCGCCACTGCTTAGCGCTGTACCACAACATCAGCAAAAAAAGAACTACAGTTGTAGTTTGATGTGTGTATGTAGTCTTGCAACAATAAACACATGGATATAAAATAATTCGTTTGATTCATCAATGTATGCTTTGTTTATCAGTATATGCTCACTTGTTACTTGCCGAAATGTGTTTCAGAAAAACATCGAACGAGTCAGTATGGAACAGTGTCTAGAGTTGAAGTCACTGATACAAGCTAAAGTACTAGTTGTACTGTAAGTACTTAGTGTACTAAGCTACAGTACACTTAAGTATACACTATACTTAAGTGCTATACTTAAGTGCAGTAGTTTAAGTAAATTCCTAACCTTTCTTCCAGAGCTGACGAGGGCTTTGAGAAGTTCTTTTCGGAACCCGATCAGAAGAAATTTACCTCTGCTCTTATTCAAGGCTACAAGGATCACAAAGTGAGTGGTATATAATTGACAGTATATATTTAAGTGCAACAGGATTGAAACCTCATGAAATATTTGATTGTGTCCTGTATATTTAGGAAAGATTATGCTAAGCAGACACAGCAGCACATCAGAGAGAGAGCAGGGATAATTTTAGGTGGAAACGCCACGGCGACCCGCATTACTGAAGAGTTACAGATTTTTTTGTATTCTTTCTTTCTATTCTTTTGTATTTTTTATTTTGTATTCTTATTCTCTAACCCCTCCTTCCAGGGCATCGTGATGACAGTCCCCGGAGATCACCATGTCCACCTGAACAGTCCTGAGAGAGTGGCCACATTCGTCGCTGATTTCCTCCAGTCCAACTCTACCTCATACGTCTCTGGAGAGGAAGTCGCCAAGTTATAACAGACACAAACACTTTACCAGCACACTCTCTTACACAGTGAGATGTTCTTTAACTGTCATTCTAATCGGGTCACAAAACCTAAAATACTCACACAGTACTTTTCTACTGTATAATTGTACTACTGCATTAATGTGTGCCTTCGTAAAGTGAGTAACTACACAGGGCTACTGAAAGTCACTTATGTGCTTCCAATCTACTCATGAACAAACATTTTCTCCCAACATACTCGTATCCTAATATTTGTAACAAACTGTGCCAATGTTTTGATCTTTTAAAGAAACTTATCTCGTGGCGACCTATTCATGTTGTATGTTTTCAAGCAGTTCCTTGATACTGTTCTGCGGAAATGTGTTCTGCGGAAATGTGTTGAGTATCAACGTGATGCTTCCAGTAAAGAAAGCCCCAGCCATCACCACATTGTCCCATTGGTGTTCCCATGGCGCCAGGGCTGGAGAGGGTCAACAAGTGTGAGAGGCGGGGAAGGAGATGCTCCTGCCATGTGGTACAGAGGGAGTCACGTCCACATTGAGATAAGGCTACAGGATTGGTGCGAGAGAGGAGGATGGATAGAGAGGCAGAGAACTGACCAGAAGTAACAAGGGAAGTGAGGAGGGGGGAAAGAGTGAGAGGATGAGAGTTCCCTCTAGGTAGGAGACTAAACAAATCGAGAGAGAGAGAGAGAGACAAAGACAGAAAGGGAGAAATAGCAAAGGGAGAAAGGGAAATTGAGACATGGCAAGAGAAAGAATGAAAGAAGTGTGAGAAGCAGCAATGTAGTGTTTGTGTTTGCATTTATGTGTCTGTTGATGAGGGGAGCTTGTGGACAAATTGCTGACCGCTTGCTAACTCCTCTCTCACTCACTCTCTTTCTTTCTCACTTTCTCACTCTCTTTCTTTCTCACTTTCTCTCTCATGCACAACAGAGACATGTCTATAATCTAACACAGGTGACGAGGTGACTACCAGAACAGGCAGGAATGCGTGTGTTCATGTGTATGTCCTGGTGGATAAACATCTTGTTGATACATTCTACGGTTCTGTCTAAGGTTTAGCCAGTGAAGCCCAGCCCTTTGTAAGTGACGTCGATGTCAGCGATGACCACGGCCATCACCCTCCTCAAGGTGTCCTGCCCAGCCGCATCCAGCCCGGCCTTTTCCCCCATGACCTTGGCGATGACCTCAGTGATAAGCTAGTATGAAAACAGACCAAATATTTCTCCTCAATATTTCTTATTGAGGAGAAATGGAAAAATTTACAGAAATAATTGACTGCATAATGGTAACGTGATTATGGTTACTGTATGGTGTGAATGGGTATATGAATAAAATATGAATACGCTGTCGATGTTTTTTAGATAATATCCTTGACAAATCAATTAAAGTAAAACTTTGAATCTGCCACTAATGGTGACAAAAAATAAATAAGGATTCTAATAATAACACATAAAATAATTGGATCTTGCCAGTCGCCAGTGTCACCAGCTCAAGACTCTGCTATATTTGTTCATCACCAATCCCCTCCCAGCACACCCTCCTCCACCTCACACTTCTCTGCCTCTCTTAGGTCAAGTTCAAATCATGACAGTATGGAGGTCGATTTCGTCAACGGTACTCTAATAATATCAAGGGCTTTGAGACACATTTATGTTTTTTTTTCTTCTCCGTCAGCTTCCTGCCGTATTCTTCAGTACTGAGTAGTGGACTGTGTTGTGTATAGACTCAGTGAGTTGTGACATGCCAATACTAGCCTAACTGGTGTCAATTAACCTTCAGGCATAGTTTAAAGATCAGTCCATAAAATGGCTACGGGTATCACTTAAAATTGCACTTTCTTTCTTTCTGGACAAAAAATAAACCCAAACAAACAAGCAAAACACTAGTGAATACAATTCATGGGTCTTAACATAGGCCAGTGTATTAGCCTGATTAAATACATATTTTCAAATGGAGATGTATGGTATCATGTAAGTAGGCTAATTTCCTATTTTCGAAGAATTGAATTCACCATATAGATTCTGAAGGGTTATTCTAAAGGCTAAAGTTGAAAGGTTTTCTGGCATTTGTCTTTGTAACATATGCCTTCTGGCGACGCTATGCAGAAATTACTGTTCTGTACGTCCCAGGCCAATCTTTTAACAACAAAGGTGATTGGTTAGTTGACTGCTCAATCATATTTACAGATTTGGTTACCCAATGGCGTGTTTGAAGGAGAAAGACGCATTGAGACTTCATTGGTGAAAACATGTGTTTTTACAAAACCCGGAAGCGACAGAGGAAGGTTAGAGTCGGCTGAATTTGTGTTTGTTTTTAGGATTCAAAGTTATGATTTAGAGCTGTTAAATGCTTAGACATATGTTTATGTATATCGACATTGTTAACTACTGTTCAGTTGGTGTTTCAGAATGATACAGACTTTGAAAGGTATGAGACACTTAATGACATCGTCTACAATGAAACATGCAGGTGAGAAGGCAGTTTAACGCTAAAGTATTCAACGCATTGTGTTGTAGTCTAATTGTGTGTGTTCTTTGTGGTGCTTGCGTGTGTTTGTGTATGTATGGGACAGAGAATCGCAGATTTAATCGCGTTTTAACATATAACCTTTCACTCAATTCACAGTTTGAAACTATTAATGTGCAACAGTTTCAGAGTTCAACATGCCCGTGCCATGGGGAGAAATCAAAGGCAAGGTCTGGGGTCCTGACCATGGCTGTCCTGTACTTTGCCTGCACGGGTGGGCTGACAACTGTGGAACATTCAACACCCTTGTACCCTTACTGCCACAAGGTACCTAACTATATTGAATAAATTGCACACTGTGCTGTCTGAACACATTGATGAATAGGACTGACAGTGTTACTAATGCCAAGGTTTCTCAAATGTTTTCTCCTGCAGTGAGTTTTTCTGGGAGTTTTTCCTTGTCTTCCTGAGGGTTTAGGTTAGTTTATGGGCAGTTCTATGGGCGTATGTGAAGCCCTCTGTGACATGCTTGCGTGTAAAAGGGCTATACAAATAAATGTTAATTTGATTTGAATGTAAGGTAAAGAGAAAAATGGGGGGGGGGGGGTGACAATGACTGAAGGGTCACACTGACCTGAAGATAACACAAGGGGTAAGAAGAAAGAATTATCCACTTCTGTTTCTCTGTCAGTCCCACTCACCACTTTTTCTTACGAGCATTGTTTTTCTCTATCTCTCTTTGACAGACTTCCGGTATGTAGCCGTAGACATGGCTGGCCACGGCCTCTCCTCCCATCGTCCTCCTGGGGTCTTTTATTCCTTTCCCTCGTACGTGGCGGACGTTCGACGAGTTGTTGACGGTACAGAGACGTGAAAAGCCAGATATTGCCATGCCATGTTACGCTGTATAACAGCACATGACAAAGCTATTGCCATAGTTCAATTGGAATACAGCACACAAACCCATATCACATGCTAAGGGTTTACAGTTCCAATTGATCCAAGCTATAAGCAATGCAGGGACTTGCTTGTTGTAGGTAATGGTAGGACGGTCTAATTGTTTTGTCTTGTTGAAGTTGGGCCGGGGGAAGATGCACAAGCAAGTATTGTCTGGTGTCGATGAGAAATCCAACCTGTTGACTTACATTTGCAGCTCTCCAGTGGAAGAAGTTCTCCATCATAGGGCACAGCATGGGTGAGTTGCAAAGTTGATCGTTATATTACATTTCATATAAACTGTCCGTTTCTCTTTTCGGTGTATGCCATCTGACCATGCTCTCTCCTCCACAGGAGGCAATATAGCAGGAATGGTAAGAGAATAGCAGAATGCGATTACTTCTACTAGCCCTTGTGTTATCTTCGGGTCATTCTGACCCATCAGTCATTGTGACCCACCTTCGTATTGCTACAACTTTACCGCATACAAAAACAAAGTGAGGAATTTTCTTTTAACCGCGGGCTGTCTCAGACCCCCACATTGTGAAGGTTAAAAGAAAATGCTAGTCATTTGTTTTTGTATTGGGTAAAATTGGGTAAACACAACGATGGTTCGTTGTGAACCTTTGGGTCATGTGACCCGAAGGCAGCACAAGGGTTAAATCACTATATTCATAGGATACTGGCAGTTAAGCATAATGGAAGGAGTTGGCCCACGTGTTTTGAATGCTACCATGTCCCGTTACAGTTGTTAACTGTTTTTACAGTTCAGTGCCTTGTATCCAGAGATGGTGGAGTCGGTAGTGCTGCTAGACTCTTATGGATTCTTACCCACAGATCCGGTAGTTAAACATTCATGAGATCCACAAACGCACTTTGAACACAGTTCGGATGTAGGACTATAAGAGGGTGTCGTTCTTTCTGATATTCTCTCCGTTCCTCTCTCTCTCCTTCTGTCTCCTTGTCACTTTCTTAAATCCTAGGAAGAAATTGCGCGGGTGATGAGACAGGGCTTTGATGAAATGCTCCAGTTTGATAAAAAGAGAGAGGAGATGAAGGAGAGGTTGTACACCCATGAGAAAGCCGTGCAGAGGTGAGGCTAACTACCTCCCTGGGCCTGTTTTAGTTTTTTTATCTTATTTTTTGCCCCCCCCCCCCTTCATCCCATGTTTACTCATTCTCTTCCAGACTCATGGCTGCAAACCCCAATCTGTCCGAGCAGTCTGCTTGCATTCTTTTAGAACGAGGCCTCGCTGAGGTGGAAGGGGGTAAATATGGTGTATAGTTTTAAAATGCCACATGTAGTGTTTGTTTTGTGCTGTAATGGCCCTGGGGGCTGGGTCATGTGAAGTGTTTCTTATTTTTCTTTCTTTTGTGTCACCTAAGGAGTGGTTTTTACCCGTGACGTTCGGATCAATATGGTGAGAGACAATGAAATGTGTTCATGAGACACTTGCTGAAAATGTTCAAAAATTGGGTTGACACTCAAAAAGAAGGATATTGTAGATCTGCCAGCATTTATTGTTTAATTCTTCACGGCTAATTTGTAATGCTGCATGATTTGATGACTAGTTGGCATACATCGGAAATGTTAATGGAAAAAAAATCATTCAGTCAAGTTCCAGTGGTGTGTGCCAAGCAAAGTCATATTCATGCAGCATAGGGAGAGATTACACTCCACACCAAAGCTGTGAGCCAAGAAAATATTAACACTTAATAAAGTCCTATGGAAAATTGACAGCAGCATTAACCTGATGTTAATATCTCTTGTAAACACAGTATATGTGCATTGAAGCCAGTGCGTGATGGTTGTAGTCAAATGGTTTCTACAAACGTCAAGGGCTATATTTCAGCATCTCAGAAGAAGGGATTAATGTTTCCGCAGACGGCTCTAGGCTTAGCGCCAGGGGCGATTCTAGGATCAGACCTTTGGGGGTGCACTCAGCCCCCAATGAGAATGTGACATGAATACAGTGTTGGGCAAAAGTGCTAAACCCCCTCGCTAATAACAGGCATGCAAACAGGTCAGGGGTGAAAAAGGTGAGAAGGATACGGCGACCCCCTAGGGGGGCCCCAGAAGATTTATTTATTAATTTGAAAGTTAAACGCATGAATCTGGTGCACTTTGAGAGCAAAATGAAGAGGCTAGATCTATGTAGAATCTGTGCTCTTGTAAACAATGTCATGTCCTTTTCACCATAAATAAATGTTTTGTATAGGATACATAATAAAAAAAACGATTATACAAACGGGATTACCTGTGCTGAACTACTTTAAAAAGCAAAAGTCAAATGGATCACTTACAGTAAAGCTAACACACATCCAATAGACATCATTTTTTATATACTAGATGATGTAAGATGGTGAGTCTCACCTAAAGTTGAGGAGTTTGCATGCTTGTAATAAATCCCTAATTTCACTGGATAACAATCAATTAATATGTTTATGTATAATTATGCAAAATATTGAATTAATGAAAAATTAAGGATGTCGCTTTCTTCATGAACTACCAGCATCAAATGATAATAAACAATAATTATTTTTGTATTATAATTTTTTTAGGGGTGCTGAGATGACATTTTGATTAAATCCTGCTTGAGCATCCCAAAAAAGTGTCTAAAATCGCCACTGCTTAGCGCTGTACCACAACATCAGCAAAAAAAGAACTACAGTTGTAGTTTGATGTGTGTATGTAGTCTTGCAACAATAAACACATGGATATAAAATAATTCGTTTGATTCATCAATGTATGCTTTGTTTATCAGTATATGCTCACTTGTTACTTGCCGAAATGTGTTTCAGAAAAACATCGAACGAGTCAGTATGGAACAGTGTCTAGAGTTGAAGTCACTGATACAAGCTAAAGTACTAGTTGTACTGTAAGTACTTAGTGTACTAAGCTACAGTACACTTAAGTATACACTATACTTAAGTGCTATACTTAAGTGCAGTAGTTTAAGTAAATTCCTAACCTTTCTTCCAGAGCTGACGAGGGCTTTGAGAAGTTCTTTTCGGAACCCGATCAGAAGAAATTTACCTCTGCTCTTATTCAAGGCTACAAGGATCACAAAGTGAGTGGTATATAATTGACAGTATATATTTAAGTGCAACAGGATTGAAACCTCATGAAATATTTGATTGTGTCCTGTATATTTAGGAAAGATTATGCTAAGCAGACACAGCAGCACATCAGAGAGAGAGCAGGGATAATTTTAGGTGGAAACGCCACGGCGACCCGCATTACTGAAGAGTTACAGATTTTTTTGTATTCTTTCTTTCTATTCTTTTGTATTTTTTATTTTGTATTCTTATTCTCTAACCCCTCCTTCCAGGGCATCGTGATGACAGTCCCCGGAGATCACCATGTCCACCTGAACAGTCCTGAGAGAGTGGCCACATTCGTCGCTGATTTCCTCCAGTCCAACTCTACCTCATACGTCTCTGGAGAGGAAGTCGCCAAGTTATAACAGACACAAACACTTTACCAGCACACTCTCTTACACAGTGAGATGTTCTTTAACTGTCATTCTAATCGGGTCACAAAACCTAAAATACTCACACAGTACTTTTCTACTGTATAATTGTACTACTGCATTAATGTGTGCCTTCGTAAAGTGAGTAACTACACAGGGCTACTGAAAGTCACTTATGTGCTTCCAATCTACTCATGAACAAACATTTTCTCCCAACATACTCGTATCCTAATATTTGTAACAAACTGTGCCAATGTTTTGATCTTTTAAAGAAACTTATCTCGTGGCGACCTATTCATGTTGTATGTTTTCAAGCAGTTCCTTGATACTGTTCTGCGGAAATGTGTTCTGCGGAAATGTGTTGAGTATCAACGTGATGCTTCCAGTAAAGAAAGCCCCAGCCATCACCACATTGTCCCATTGGTGTTCCCATGGCGCCAGGGCTGGAGAGGGTCAACAAGTGTGAGAGGCGGGGAAGGAGATGCTCCTGCCATGTGGTACAGAGGGAGTCACGTCCACATTGAGATAAGGCTACAGGATTGGTGCGAGAGAGGAGGATGGATAGAGAGGCAGAGAACTGACCAGAAGTAACAAGGGAAGTGAGGAGGGGGGAAAGAGTGAGAGGATGAGAGTTCCCTCTAGGTAGGAGACTAAACAAATCGAGAGAGAGAGAGAGAGACAAAGACAGAAAGGGAGAAATAGCAAAGGGAGAAAGGGAAATTGAGACATGGCAAGAGAAAGAATGAAAGAAGTGTGAGAAGCAGCAATGTAGTGTTTGTGTTTGCATTTATGTGTCTGTTGATGAGGGGAGCTTGTGGACAAATTGCTGACCGCTTGCTAACTCCTCTCTCACTCACTCTCTTTCTTTCTCACTTTCTCACTCTCTTTCTTTCTCACTTTCTCTCTCATGCACAACAGAGACATGTCTATAATCTAACACAGGTGACGAGGTGACTACCAGAACAGGCAGGAATGCGTGTGTTCATGTGTATGTCCTGGTGGATAAACATCTTGTTGATACATTCTACGGTTCTGTCTAAGGTTTAGCCAGTGAAGCCCAGCCCTTTGTAAGTGACGTCGATGTCAGCGATGACCACGGCCATCACCCTCCTCAAGGTGTCCTGCCCAGCCGCATCCAGCCCGGCCTTTTCCCCCATGACCTTGGCGATGACCTCAGTGATAAGCTAGTATGAAAACAGACCAAATATTTCTCCTCAATATTTCTTATTGAGGAGAAATGGAAAAATTTACAGAAATAATTGACTGCATAATGGTAACGTGATTATGGTTACTGTATGGTGTGAATGGGTATATGAATAAAATATGAATACGCTGTCGATGTTTTTTAGATAATATCCTTGACAAATCAATTAAAGTAAAACTTTGAATCTGCCACTAATGGTGACAAAAAATAAATAAGGATTCTAATAATAACACATAAAATAATTGGATCTTGCCAGTCGCCAGTGTCACCAGCTCAAGACTCTGCTATATTTGTTCATCACCAATCCCCTCCCAGCACACCCTCCTCCACCTCACACTTCTCTGCCTCTCTTAGGTCAAGTTCAAATCATGACAGTATGGAGGTCGATTTCGTCAACGGTACTCTAATAATATCAAGGGCTTTGAGACACATTTATGTTTTTTTTTCTTCTCCGTCAGCTTCCTGCCGTATTCTTCAGTACTGAGTAGTGGACTGTGTTGTGTATAGACTCAGTGAGTTGTGACATGCCAATACTAGCCTAACTGGTGTCAATTAACCTTCAGGCATAGTTTAAAGATCAGTCCATAAAATGGCTACGGGTATCACTTAAAATTGCACTTTCTTTCTTTCTGGACAAAAAATAAACCCAAACAAACAAGCAAAACACTAGTGAATACAATTCATGGGTCTTAACATAGGCCAGTGTATTAGCCTGATTAAATACATATTTTCAAATGGAGATGTATGGTATCATGTAAGTAGGCTAATTTCCTATTTTCGAAGAATTGAATTCACCATATAGATTCTGAAGGGTTATTCTAAAGGCTAAAGTTGAAAGGTTTTCTGGCATTTGTCTTTGTAACATATGCCTTCTGGCGACGCTATGCAGAAATTACTGTTCTGTACGTCCCAGGCCAATCTTTTAACAACAAAGGTGATTGGTTAGTTGACTGCTCAATCATATTTACAGATTTGGTTACCCAATGGCGTGTTTGAAGGAGAAAGACGCATTGAGACTTCATTGGTGAAAACATGTGTTTTTACAAAACCCGGAAGCGACAGAGGAAGGTTAGAGGCGGCTGAATTTGTGTTTGTTTTTAGGATTCAAAGTTATGATTTAGAGCTGTTAAATGCTTAGACATATGTTTATGTATATCGACATTGTTAACTACTGTTCAGTTGGTGTTTCAGAATGATACAGACTTTGAAAGGTATGAGACACTTAATGACATCGTCTACAATGAAACATGCAGGTGAGAAGGCAGTTTAACGCTAAAGTATTCAACGCATTGTGTTGTAGTCTAATTGTGTGTGTTCTTTGTGGTGCTTGCGTGTGTTTGTGTATGTATGGGACAGAGAATCGCAGATTTAATCGCGTTTTAACATATAACCTTTCACTCAATTCACAGTTTGAAACTATTAATGTGCAACAGTTTCAGAGTTCAACATGCCCGTGCCATGGGGAGAAATCAAAGGCAAGGTCTGGGGTCCTGACCATGGCTGTCCTGTACTTTGCCTGCACGGGTGGGCTGACAACTGTGGAACATTCAACACCCTTGTACCCTTACTGCCACAAGGTACCTAACTATATTGAATAAATTGCACACTGTGCTGTCTGAACACATTGATGAATAGGACTGACAGTGTTACTAATGCCAAGGTTTCTCAAATGTTTTCTCCTGCAGTGAGTTTTTCTGGGAGTTTTTCCTTGTCTTCCTGAGGGTTTAGGTTAGTTTATGGGCAGTTCTATGGGCGTATGTGAAGCCCTCTGTGACATGCTTGCGTGTAAAAGGGCTATACAAATAAATGTTAATTTGATTTGAATGTAAGGTAAAGAGAAAAATGGGGGGGGGGGGTGACAATGACTGAAGGGTCACACTGACCTGAAGATAACACAAGGGGTAAGAAGAAAGAATTATCCACTTCTGTTTCTCTGTCAGTCCCACTCACCACTTTTTCTTACGAGCATTGTTTTTCTCTATCTCTCTTTGACAGACTTCCGGTATGTAGCCGTAGACATGGCTGGCCACGGCCTCTCCTCCCATCGTCCTCCTGGGGTCTTTTATTCCTTTCCCTCGTACGTGGCGGACGTTCGACGAGTTGTTGACGGTACAGAGACGTGAAAAGCCAGATATTGCCATGCCATGTTACGCTGTATAACAGCACATGACAAAGCTGAGATTGCCATAGTTCAATTGGAATACAGCACACAAACCCATATCACATGCTAAGGGTTTACAGTTCCAATTGATCCAAGCTATAAGCAATGCAGGGACTTGCTTGTTGTAGGTAATGGTAGGACGGTCTAATTGTTTTGTCTTGTTGAAGTTGGGCCGGGGGAAGATGCACAAGCAAGTATTGTCTGGTGTCGATGAGAAATCCAACCTGTTGACTTACATTTGCAGCTCTCCAGTGGAAGAAGTTCTCCATCATAGGGCACAGCATGGGTGAGTTGCAAAGTTGATCGTTATATTACATTTCATATAAACTGTCCGTTTCTCTTTTCGGTGTATGCCATCTGACCATGCTCTCTCCTCCACAGGAGGCAATATAGCAGGAATGGTAAGAGAATAGCAGAATGCGATTACTTCTACTAGCCCTTGTGTTATCTTCGGGTCATTCTGACCCATCAGTCATTGTGACCCACCTTCGTATTGCTACAACTTTACCGCATACAAAAACAAAGTGAGGAATTTTCTTTTAACCGCGGGCTGTCTCAGACCCCCACATTGTGAAGGTTAAAAGAAAATGCTAGTCATTTGTTTTTGTATTGGGTAAAATTGGGTAAACACAACGATGGTTCGTTGTGAACCTTTGGGTCATGTGACCCGAAGGCAGCACAAGGGTTAAATCACTATATTCATAGGATAATGGCAGTTTACCATTGAGTTGGCCCACGTGTTTTGAATGCTACCATGTCCCGTTACAGTTGTTAACTGTTTTTACAGTTCAGTGCCTTGTATCCAGAGATGGTGGAGTCGGTAGTGCTGCTAGACTCTTATGGATTCTTACCCACAGATCCGGTAGTTAAACATTCAGGAGATCCACAAACGCACTTTGAACACAGTTCGGATGTAGGACTATAAGAGGGTGTCGTTCTTTCTGATATTCTCTCCGTTCCTCTCTCTCTCCTTCTGTCTCCTTGTCACTTTCTTAAATCCTAGGAAGAAATTGCGCGGGTGATGAGACAGGGCTTTGATGAAATGCTCCAGTTTGATAAAAAGAGAGAGGAGATGAAGGAGAGGTTGTACACCCATGAGAAAGCCGTGCAGAGGTGAGGCTAACTACCTCCCTGGGCCTGTTTTAGTTTTTTTATCTTATTTTTTGCCCCCCCCCTTCATCCCATGTTTACTCATTCTCTTCCAGACTCATGGCTGCAAACCCCAATCTGTCCGAGCAGTCTGCTTGCATTCTTTTAGAACGAGGCCTCGCTGAGGTGGAAGGGGGTAAATATGGTGTATAGTTTTAAAATGCCACATGTAGTGTTTGTTTTGTGCTGTAATGGCCCTGGGGGCTGGGTCATGTGAAGTGTTTCTTATTTTTCTTTCTTTTGTGTCACCTAAGGAGTGGTTTTTACCCGTGACTTTCGGATCAATCTGGTGAGAGACAATGAAATGTGTCAATGAGACACTTGCTGAAAATGTTCAAAAATTGGGTTCACACTCAAAAAGTAGGATATTATAGATCTGCCAGCATTTATTGTTTACTTTTTCACGGCTAATTTGTAATGCTGCATGATTCGATGACTAGTTGGCACACATCGGAAATGTTAATGGTAAAAACTCATTCAGTCAAGTTCCAGTGGTGTGTGCCAAGCAAAGTCATGTATTCATGCAGCATAGGGAGAGATTACACTCCACGCCAAAGCTGTGAGCCAAGAAAATATTAACACTTAATAAAGTCCCATGAAAAATGGACAGCAGCATTAACCTGATGTTAATGTCACTTCTAAATACAGAATATGTGCAGTGAAGCCGGTGTGATGGTTGTAGTCAAATGGTTTCTACAAATGTCAAGGGCTATATTTCAGCATCTCAGGAGAAGGGATTATTTTTTCCGCAGACTGCTCTAGGCTTAGCGCTGTACCACAACATCATCAAAAAAAGAACAACACATTTGCAGTGTAAAGTTCTGTTTATACAGTTGTAGTTTAACGTTGTGTGTATGCAGTCTTACAACAGTAACCACACATGGATATAAAATAATTCGTTTTATTCATCAGTGTATGCTTTGTTTATCAGTTTATGCTCACGTGTTACTTTGAAATGTGTTTCAGAAAAACATTGCGCGAGTCAGTCTGGAACAGTGTCTAGAGCTGCAGTCACTGATACAAGCTAAAGTACTAGTAGTACTGTAAGTGCATACTAAACTAAGCTACACTACACTTTAGCATACACTATACTTTAGTGCCGTGGTTTAAGTTAATTCCTAACCTTTCCACCAGTGCTGACGGGGGTTTTGAGAAGATGTTTTCGGAACCCGATCAGAAGAAATTGACCTCTGCTCTTATTCAAGGCTACAAGGATCACAAAGTGAGTGGTACATCATTTACAGTATATGTTTAAGTGCAACAGGATTGAAGCCTCATGAAATGTTTGGTTGTGTCCTGTATATTTTAGAAAAGATTATGCTAAGCAGACACAGCAGCACATCACAGAGAGAGCAGGGATGTTTTTGGGTGGAAACGCCACGGCAACCTGCATCCCTTGGAGTTACTGATTGGCTATTTTCTTACAGACCCAGTCACCTGTAAATTCCATTATTGTCTATTATCTACAGTGTCATGTGTGGTTACAGAGTATCTGTCATAGAATTTCATAAAGACCTCTAGAATATGTAAAGGCCGTAGTTACCAAAACAAACCACCCCCCCACCACCGATATTCTCTTACCGTAAAAAAGAAAGAAGATTTCTTTCTTATTCTCTAACCCCTCCTTCCAGGGCATCGTGATGACAGTCCCCGGAGATCACCATGTCCACCTGAACAGTCCTGAGAGAGTGGCCACATTCGTCGCTGATTTCCTCCAGTCCAACTCTTCCTCATACGTCTCTGGAGAGGAAGTCGCCAAGTTATAACAGACAAAAACACTTTACCAGCACACTCTCTCTCACAGTGAGATTTACATTCATGCATTTAGCAGACGCTTTTATCCAAAGCGACCTCCAAGAGAGAGATGTTCTTTAACTGTCATTCTAATCGGGTCACAAAACCTAACATACTCACGCAGTACTTTTCTACTGTATAATCGTACTACTGCATTAATGTGTGCCTTCGTAAAGTGAGTAACGACACAGGGCTACTGAAAGTCACTTACGTGCTTCCAATCTACTCATGAACAAAAAAATGTTCCCAACATACTCATATCCTAATATTTGTAACATACTGTGCCAATGTTTTGATCTTTTCAAGAAACTTGTCTGGTTGCGACTTATTCATGTTGTATGTTTTTAAGCAGTTCCTTGCTACTGTTATGCGGAAATGTGTTGAGTAAAAGGAGCGCTTTTCAACTATAGGTTGTCATAAACTTTTGTTCACTAGTCCAATGCAAAGTAATCCATTTTCCCTTCTTGTCACCCAATAAGACATATTTGCCTTTGAAGTTGATCATTGATGTGGCCCCTAGCTCTAACTGGCAATTATGAAGCAAAGGGGAAAGAAAAATGTTCTTCCTAATCCAATTTTGGAATAAGTAGGTCATCTTTTACGCTGTTTAATCTTGGATCAGTCCTTGTCTCACAGTACATTGGTTCTTCGTTTTATAGAGCCTTGCTCCATAAAAGGGTGGCATATTGCTTCAGCCCTGTGATGATATGTGGATTGGCAAGCTGACCAATATGTCCCTGCAGCTCAATGTCCCGTAAACTGGCGCGACGGCCTCTACATTAAATGAAGTGGAATCGATTTTGTACTTGGGAGGTAGAGACATTTGAAGGACCCCCTCCCTCCCTCCTCCCCCCAAACCAGAGAAGAAGATGATGGGTTACGTAAGTTTTCCCCTCCCACTCCCTTTATCCTCTTGCCATTGCCAGGGCGGATGTTGTCATGGCAACGCTCAACCACCCACCCCTCCCCTCTCTTCCCGTGTGACGTCAGAACTCAGAGCCGTGTGAAGCTGCATGCAGCTTCATCCCCCTAGATCACCCAGGATTCTATATCGTATCGAAACCACAGGCGGAAATGCGTTAGATCCGTCAATGGTCTGAATACCTATATCTAAATGATTGTTGCTCCTCAGCCTCCTCCCATAACGACAGAGAGAGTATATTAAATCCACCAAGAACTACGGAAAAGACCACAGGTATGTACACAGATAAAGCATTCTTCTTATATCTGCAATGAAGGGCTCGTTTCAGCATGAAGCTGTTGAGTTTCGACTCGTTTTACACACTCTTTGGATGTGACACGTTGGGCTTAAATCTAGCAAAGGATAGTCAGTGGTTAGAGATCCTGTGGTAGAGTCAGAGTGGCCGGTGCTCCCATGTAAGGAAAGCACCGCTAGTCATGAAGGCATGCTTGGACTGCAGATCATTATGCAACGCTTGATGACTCTGTTCCCCTTATACAGGTAACAAGTAGAATTATGTGTATCTTTAGATTAGTAAGAGTGTTAAGTAACGCTCAAGTAACATGAGTTACTATTGACACTGACTAGTAACTTCAATCCCTCCGTTCTCCAACTCCTTTGTACTTCCACCATCGCTCCATTTCTTCTTTTCTGCTCCTTGCCTCATCTGTCTCTTCTCTTGTTTCCTTTCCCCCTTCGCCTACCGTCCTCTGCCCCCCCCCCCCCACACACACACACATACTTCCATCCCTTCCGTTCCATCCTCCTGCTTCTCTCTCCCCAACCTCCTTCACTCTACACATATACTTCTCCCCACCACTCCCTCCATCACTCCTCCTCCTCTCCACCCTTTTCCCTCCTGCCCCGTCCCCTCCACCCCTCCCTCCCTTCTCCCCCCTGCAGCGTCCTCAGCATGTCGTGGATGTTCCTGGACTGGTTCGTGCCCCTCTACCTGCTGGTGTCGGTCCTGGTGCTGGCCGGCTTCGGGGCCTGCCTCTACTTCCTGGAGCCCGGCCTGCAGGACGCCCACAAGTGGAGCAACAAGACTGTTCGGCACCTCCCGCTGGTGGCCAGCATCAACTGCAGAGACGATGACAGCAGTGCCCTGATATGACTATGGATGGATGGAAGCATGGACGGATGAATGAACGAAAAGAAGAGTTGGAGGGAGGTAGGGAGTGAGGGAGGTTGAGAGGTGGTGCTTGTTTCAAAGGGGACTGAGCATGCTGGACTGCAGGATGTAAGCTACTGTTACAGGCTAAGACAAATGATATTGTGTTTGTGCCATGTCATAGCTGTGCACTTCTGCATAGGGTTTTGTAAATGAATAATCACTTTACACAGATCCCATATGTCATTTAGTTATTTTTATAGACTAAAAATGTGAATGCAATACATTTGTCTACACTGCAAAAAGTGAGACTGTGGTTAATTAATATTTAATTAATAATTTATAGTGATTTATACACAGTAAAAATGGGTATCTGCAGTTTGGAATCATATTGAGTGGAATTCAACAATTTATAATTATTTATTAATTGCATTTTACTCAGTTTTGCGTGAATGAAATTTACTGTGAATCACTCAGTAGTATTTAATTGGATTTCATCAGGAGGGTCAAATATACAGAAAATTTGTACATTTTACTCAAATGGAGATTGTTGTTTTAATCAATTAGTTACATTTACGCTCAAGGCATTTCGCGCACGTCGATGGACGCCGCCATTTGATGGAAGCTCACCTAAAGGTAAGACGTGTTTCATTAAGCTGCTGTCTAGCTTTAGGCTACTGTTGGCCAAGCACACTTAACGTTGCACACACAGAGTAACGTCGCACGTGTGATTCTGAGCATAACCGACTATTTTCCGATAGACAAAAACTATATGACAAACGCTATAGTATGGCTTCAAAATTTACAATTAGGAGGCTAACAGGTAACACTAGCAGGTAGTAGCATTGCTACAAGTGTTATGCTAGGTAACGGAAGCTAACTAATAACTCACTCTGGTGGAAGCGTCGGTAATATTTAGAACTCACGCATCTACAGTAGCTAAAAGTTAAGTTGGTAAAACAAACAGCTAAGGCCAAGTTTGTTGCGCTGTAGCTTAACTCAAACTGAAGGTGATTCAGATTGTTGTGGAGACTGTTCACTGGTCAGTAATAGTAAGAAGCCACTGGTGCATCCGATGAAAATGCCTTAGATGATGTACAGATCTAAAGTTGTTATTTATTGTTTAGTTGAGAGGAATGGTGTTGGTTATATTTGATGTATCTGAACGCACTCAAAACAACACTTTAGCACTCCAAGTTAAACCAAATGTCCGCACCATAAACTAGGTAGTCCGCTATTCCCGCCACTGGGTACCGCGAGCATCCCCAGACTGCAATCTGATTGACTATACCGAGTGGAGCCATAAGGGGTGCACGCACTAACGGCATGACCCAGCAGCAGCGAAAGGGCTCACTTGCACAGTCTAAAGGGGCAAAACCATCAGTCCTTTGCAACAACAGTCGATGTTGACTTTGTTTCTACGAAGCATATAAAGGACTAAACAGCGTCTAGCTCAAATATAACAAATCGAGGGTTTCCAAGCATAAGGTAACCGCAGGCCATGCCGCCTCTTAACTAAGCTACGACCTCGCCTCAACCAGAGATTCTAAAGCCAACTTTACAAGCTAACTAGCTAGCTAGCTAGCAAGTAACTTGACAATATGGCCTAATATTTCAATGTAGTTAGCATACCCTCAGAGCAAAGGCTCTACAAATGTATAGGTTAGTAAGTTGTAAGAACTGATGCATGGCTCTTTCCCTTTCTGTTCTTATTACCTAAGGTTTTGACCAATGGCATGGCAGTGTAAGATCTGCAAGTCTTTGGCTGCTACCAAAGGAAATCTGCTAAAGCATTACCGACTACAGCATGCAACATTTAGTCGTGGTCAATCCCAGCCATGTTTACATGACCGTTGTCCTTGCACATTTAAAACGCAGACTGCTCTTCGCACTCATTTGTCCAGATACCATGCAGCTAAAGAAAGTCTACAGTCAGGAGTTATCTCTGCTTTTAAGTGTTTAGTTTGTGATTTTTGTTGTTCTACAGAAAATGACTACTTTCGGCATATTGGAAATCATCTGAAAATCCACGAAACTGTGTTTTGTGTATTTGAAGGATGTGACTTTAGGACAAATATATACAATACATTCCTGAAACACAAAAGCAGAAAACACAAATCATATTCCTTGAGTAATTTTAGACAAGACGTATATGAGAGTCAACATAGTCAGAATGTTGATCCCTCTGATTTACCAGAGACCAGTGATGGTGAGGGCACTAGTTTAAATTTTGATCAGGGAAGTGAATCAGACTTAGTTATTCAAAGAATTGGCTTACTTCTACTGAAATTACAGACCATCTATAATGCTTCAGGGAAGTGTGTTGATGCCTTGGTTGAAGACCTTCAGTTCATTTCATCTTCAGCATCTGTTGCTGTTGTTAGAAACATAATTGATTCAACATTGATATCTAATCAATGTGTTGTTGACCAGACCATAATAACTGACTTGGCAGAACAGCTGTGTAGCTTGCATCCTATTAGTACAGCACTTGGAGAAGGTGGTCCACTTGCTTCAGCTTTTAAGAGGAGAAGGTATTTTAAGGAGCACTTCCAGTGTGTTGGGAGTGTTGAATATATTCTTGATTCTCACAATAACAAGACCTTTCAATATGTGCCTATTCTTGAGACTTTGCAGCAAGTCTTGAAGGATAAAGACATTGCAGAGGAAATCTTATCCAGAACCTCAAACAGTACTCAATATATTAAGTCTATTTTTGATGGAAAGTTTTTCAAGCAGAATGACTTCAATGCTGGAGATGAAACACGTCTCTCTATAATACTTTATGTGGATGATTTTGAGGTTTGTAACCCACTTGGAACTTCGAGAAAAAAACATAAAATAACAGCTGTTTATTGGATTTTGGGAAATTTGCCATCCAAGTTGCAATCTGTGTTAACATCAATTCACCTAGCTTTACTTTGTAAAGCTGTTGATGTCAAACAGTTTGGATACAGAACAATTTTGGAACCACTATTGAAAGATCTCGCCACTCTTGAACATGAAGGGATTTTAATTTCCAGTGTTGGAAAAAATATTAGGGGCACTGTGCACTGCGTTGTGGCTGACAATCTCGGTGCACATTCCATCAGTGGACTAGTTGAGAGTTTCACAGGGCCGTACATCTGTAGATTTTGTCTTGGACATTCTTCAGAATACCAAACGCATGAAGTGCGGACTGGGGTGTTTCCACCTCGGACAAAAACTGACTATAGTTTGCATGTGCAAACTGTGAGAGAAAATCCTGATTTACTGCATAGTTTTGGTGTTAAGCGTCTGTGTCCATTGACTGATAAATTGAATCATTTCCACTTTGTCTCTGGATATCCACCAGATGTACTACATGACCTTTTTGAAGGCATAATACCAAGAGAATTAGCGTTGTGTTTTCAGACTTTTACCAAGAAAAAGTACTTTACTTTGGCTGAACTCCATGACTTAATCAGACGTTTTCCCTTTAAGGGCTCAGACAAAGCTAACTGCCCTCAAGCAATCCCTCAAAATTACAGTAATCGCAGAACTATAGGAGGAAATGCCCACGAAAACTGGGCCTTAATCAGGTTCTTGCCTCTCATTGTTGGTTCGCGGGTACCTGAGGGTGATTCTGCCTGGCAGGTTCTCCTGACTTTAAAAGACATAGTTGAATTGGTGGTTGCCCCTGTTCATACAGTTGAAACTATTGCATACCTCGACTCTAAAATATCTGAACATCGTGAACAATTCTTAGCTGCTTTTCCTAAAACTAAACTGACACCCAAACACCATTTTTTGGAACACTACCCCGCCATGATTGAAGGTTATGGGCCTCTGGTTAGTGTATGGACTATGAGATTTGAGGCAAAACACAGCTTTTTTAAGCAGGTTGTTAGACACACTAACAATTTCAAAAATGTGTTGTTGACCCTTGCTACAAGACATCAGCTGATGATGTCATACCACTCTCGTACAGATGTTGGAAAACAGCCATTGTGTGTCACAAAAATATCTGATATATCTTTAGATGTGTTACATTCAGACATACAGGAAGCTCTAAAAGAAACATCCCCACTTCTATCTACTGTGCAGTTAGCCAACACTGTCACCTACTATGGAACACGGTACACTGTTGGGATGATTTTGTCGTATGGCTCTACTGGTGGGTTACCAGACTTTGTTGAGATTCTTCAGATAGCCATACTAGACAACTCTGTAACATTTTTTGTGAAGTTACTTGCTGCATGGTATGAAGAGCATCTTAGATCTTTTCATCTGGAGGAGACTGGGAAATTGTGTATTGTGGAGCAGCAGAAACTTGCTGATGTGTACCCTTTGGCAGCCTACAGTGTGGGAGGAAAACGCTTGGTTACACTCAAACGTCACATCTGTTGTTAATTTAAGGTGATTGAAACGTATTTATATTAACCAATACATCTACATTATTTAAAGACAGAATACAGATATCAGAATCACTGGATATAATTTTAACCGTATTTTCTTTAATTATTATTTATTCTTGTCACATACAGGCTCTTTATCACAAATCACTGTATGTCTACTCTAACATGTAAACTTTTGTCTATTCACTTTTGTCAGGCTGGCAAAGATGGAGGAAAAGCTCCGAGTAGTAATTGAGGACCAGATTGAGAAGTTGCTCCTTCCATCGGGGATCCCATCCACTGTGGAGGAACTGCAAAGTGTTGTAAAGGAGACCTTTGGAATACCTGTCGAGTTCAGTCTCCAGTATTTGGATTCTGAGTTCAAAGATTTCTTTACCCTCCATAAAAGTGACCAAATCAAACACAAGGATACCATAAAGGTTGTTAAGGCTGCCCCGATTCTTCTTGAGCTGCATCCAGTTGATCATTTGGACAGTTCCTTTGGTCAACAATCAACTGACTGTGAGTCTAGATCTGATGCAGATTCAGTTGTATTAAGTACAGAGTCATCCTTTGGATCAGTGTCCTCACAGGCGTCTACTGTTATCCTGCCCAAGAAAAGTTCCACAGAGCGATGCCAACCATGGCCAAAGCAGTTCCCTATTCCACAGTTTGCTTATGAAACCGAGATGTGCCTTGAAAGAGCAGCTGAAGACTATCAGATCAATGGAACTTCTCTGAATACTTCGAAGGTTAAGGCAGACATACTTGAGAAAATGTGTGAAACGATGTATACATATACAGCGTATCCATCAGGTGCACAGATCAGTGACGTTGCTGATGCACTTTGCATGAAGTATCCATTTCTCAAGGAATCAGGCTCATTCTCCGGTATCTATGGCTGGCAACAAAGCTTAAAGTACAAAATGGCAAATTATCGCACTAAACTCAGAGGCTTCGGAGTTCCGGAAGTGATGTGCAATGCACTCAAACGCAAAAGCCCTGCTGACCAGAAGTCTGCAAAGAGTATCAAAAAGCCTAGAAAGGCAGAAGTTAACTACCTCCCCCCTTACCCGGCAGGAGAGAATGAAGAAATTCAAGAACAAGAGAGGATTCAGCTACTCACTGAAGTAAGGAAAAGGGACAACAGCAAAGTGATAAAAGACAAAATGGGGAAAACATTTCCACACAGAAGAAATGAAATTGTCAACCAATCACCCAGCATTGAGGACATCAATGCCAGATGGCCTGCTCTATTTGAGGCATCTCAAGTGAGTTACAAATGCATGCTAATTATAAATATTCTTAATCCATTGTGAAGGACTGCAGTGGTGGTTTTAGCGTATTTGATACTTTTTTCCAAATCATATTTTAAGATCAAATTCCAGAACCACTATTACTTCTTTTCCTGCTTTTAAAAACGTTGTCAGAAGTATCATCTACATTAGTTTCTTTTAATTTTCAGATCCAGGATGAGTTTTACAGAATCACAATGGTGCATCTTGAGTCAAAGTTCATGGCCAAGCTGGATGAATACACTCCGAAGCTTTTGAATCTCTACCAAGCCAAGGGTGGAGCCATGGGGTTGAGGTTGCAGGCCATCCTACTCAAGGTATCCTTCAATTAGTTATGTTAGCTTATATTTGATTAAAGAAAGGGTTAGGAATGGGTTGGAATATCATTTGCATATTACTTAAATTTACAAGAAGCAACATGATTTGAGCAAAGGAGCGGCCGAGTGAACAACCATGTGAGCGGGGGGTGGGATATTCACACCGTTCAGCTCCGCTCATCAACTCTTGGATGTTTTTTTACCTTATTTGTCATTTCAGGCTCCAACCAATCCTAACACTAACGTGACGAGAGCTGTTGTCATCCGATGTTTGGTGGTGTACCTTGGGGAATCTTTAGATCATCTCCTTAAAGAGTATGATGTAAGTTGAAGTACATATTAAACTGTGATGGAGGTCGCTCTGTTTACCCTGTATAAACTGTATTTCTCACAATCATTCTTGGCAGGCTACTGATGTTTGCATATTTGCACTTCTACATTCATGTCTCTTTCTTATGGCTCCAAATGTTCATAGCTAAGGTTTTCTTTCTAAGAGCTATTCAAACAGCAGCCGAGAGCCACTTTTACAGAACTTATTCTAAAATAAGCAGAGCAGCAGAGTTAATCCAGTGCTTGGACGACTCTTGGCTTCGGGAATGATTTCACAGTGTAGAACGGCTGATGGGTGACCAGCCTGCCTTTGGGAATTTAGAATAAAATACTCATCAATACACAAGTGCCAGGGAGAAAAACATTGTAACAATGGATCGATATAATAAAATAAAACTAATTTACAAATATGTTCTTGCTGTTTCAGGATGCTGATGGAGACAGTGTGTCACAGGACCTTGCTGTGCAAAGAATGACAATCTACACCATCAAGAGTAATGGATCAGAAGATCCAGACGATGTTGGTATCATAGTAGAGGGCCAGAAAGTTCTGACTGCTCTTGGTGACTTAACAAGGGCTTGCTCGATCCTCATTGGGTTGACCTATGCTGTAAATTTGGCCTATCCCAAAGAGCTCAAATATACATTTGAGGTCTTTCAGAAACTCCTCCTTGAGCTGGACTGTTCAAAGCTGTCCCCAAAAGTCAACAGCCTCAAAAACAAACTGCTAGCTTAAAGAGACTTGTGAGTGCTTCTTTAAGCTTTATTTTATTTATTTTATTTAACAATGTGGTACTTTCAGTTAAGTCGCAAGACAGGCGCAAGCAGTATCCTGCTAGTTTTGGTGTTCTTGTTTTGTAGTGAAACACTTGTAGGTGAACCATGTCTTGTTCAGACATTTTCAACTTATTTCTGTTGAATTGATTGATTAAAAAAAAAAAAATCCTGTTTGAAATGACATTACTGACAATCTGTTGTGTGATTTTTGTATGATTTCATGTAAAATAAAGATTACAGAATTTTACAGTAAGGTTAAATGTACCTTCCTTAGGTGTCTTAAGTTAAGTTACTCCAGCAAGACATGAGTTTATTTTCATGCATGGTTGACATAACTTGAGTACAATTTGGCATTACAAGAAGCTAGGGCTAGCTATGATATTAAGTCGTTAGGAAGGCGTTACACAATGTACTGAAGTATGACTTAATATAATGATATTAATGAATGCAAATAACCTTTATCCAGACAGTAGTCTTTATCAACTTTCACCAGATAATTAGATATAAATCAATTTTGCCCAAATATTTGGTAAATATAAATAAGCTTGGCCTGGATATGTAGTAAATATAGGTAACTTTTGCCCAAATAATTAGTAAGTATGATTTATTTTGGCTCAAATATGTAGTAAATATAAATAGGTTTTGCCCAAATAATTGGTAAATATGAATTATGTTGGTCCAGGTATGTAGTTAATAATAATTAATTTTGCCCAAATAATAAGTAAATATAAATAGGTTGGCCTGGATATGTAATAAATATAGGTCACTTTTGCCCAAATAATTAGTAAATATGAATTATGTTGGTCCAGATATGTAGTTAATATTAATTAATTTTGCATAGATACTTAGTAAATGTAAGTCAGATTTCCTTGTGATAATTACATATTTATTGTGTAAATGTAGTTGAATTATTCAATAAATTTTAATCAAAGTTGTAGTATTAAAATCTATTCAATTATATCACATGTCACTTTGTTGCCACAATTTTTTTAAGTAACTAGTGGTCACATTTTTTACAGTGTAAGTCTAGATCGACAATGATGGACGCTGTGATCAGGTGTCATTTTTGCGAATAGCCTTGTTCAGAAGGAATCCCCAAAAAACGATTTTCCAAAGAAATGTGTGGATCTGAAAGGAGTAGGATTAGCAAGATGGCCGCAGTCACTTGGTGGGCTAGATTGATGACATTCATGTTCATACCCATCCTGATATTCTCAAATCGTCAATTTAGATTACATACTCAAAATATGTACATATTGCATCGGTTCTGGGTGCTGTTTCTGGACAGAATGTGAATCAACATATCTGGTTGGTCAGATAAGTGCCAAAATTAGGTGAGGCCAAAAATATATGAACCTGGAACAAATTATGGTTCTAAGACAAGAGTATGGAGTATATTTTTTCATATGATTGTTTTTCATATTATTATTGTTTATGGCAAAGTGATGAAAGTATGGTGTACATGTATGTACAACTCTTTTAATGACCTTATGCCTCTCAATGTATGTGCACATGGACATTAAATCAATGTTTTAAAATGTATCAGAATTCTGTCCTTATTCTTCAATTCTCACATTGTACTTCGATGTTCAAATTTTCTCAGATCTAAGATTCCAAAAATGTCCCTGTACTGACTGTTTTCAACAGCCACCCTCAATGTACAAAACCCCTCCAAAAGCTGAGACTCTAGTTTGTCCCAGACAGATGTCAGGAATCTTATGGAAAATAACAAACAGACTGTGAAGAGATGGGGTGAGTGGGTGAGTGAAACAGTGCAGCTTTAGAGGAGAGGAATGAGGAGAATGTTACTTTGGTACCCACCACTTCCTGTTGTCTTCCACCCTGTTTCTCTTCCTCGCTCAGTCCACATCTCTCGATGAGATAGTGGAGAGCTGTCGGGTTCTCAGGTCGGTATTTTTTACAATATCTTTACATGTTTATCCGAACAGGAGTTTTTTGGGGATGCAGTGTTTGTGGTATGGTGTCTTGCAATATCGTCTGTCATATCAATGATCTGTTGCATATTGGAAAGGTTTAAATGAATGAAATGTGGGCTTTTCGATTAACCAAATATTGTTTTCACCCTATTTGTGTTTTCCCTTCCTTTCTAAAACCCCTATTCCTTAAAACAGCATAATTGACATCATTTTGATTCATTCCATATTTCATCCCATCCTATTTCAGACAATGAGTGCCACTAACCAGCTTGTAACCTTGCTCCCTCGAGCATCTTTGCCCCAGAAACCCCCAGAACACCTAGCCAGCCCGTCTTCCTTCCTTCCTCTCTCCCTGTCTTCTCCTGTCATTAAGAAGAAACCCATCCGAATACCCTCCTTTGATGTCCAAGGAATCGTCTTGGAAAAATTGATCTCAGAACAGCCTGCTTCACTCAGGTACAGCTGGTGCGGCGCATTACTTACGGTGCTCTGATTGTCTGTGTCTCACTGGTATTGTACTGTTTTGCAAGTTATTTTTAACAATGTGCTGATTAAAATTTGTTAGGCTGGTAAATTGGGACTGTAGACCTATTTTTGCTTTGATACTTATAATGGTTATTATTTTGAGTGACATTCTCCTTGTCTTCTGATCTACCTTTCCTCTACTTTTACCAAATTACCTCTTCTTGCCCATGGACTCAGAGTGAACTCTATGGCTCCAAATCACGCCCCTCAGCCATCTGTGTCTATGATGTCAATTAACATCAAACCGACTAGCTTGCCGTCTTTAATTGGTTTACGTTCAGACAGATTCCATGGAAACAGATATACAACACTTCCGATCGCCAAGCGCAAGGCTAAGCCAAGCGTCTCTCCCACTCCCATCATGAAACTCTCTCCAATTTCACCCAGACACAAGCTTAATCCCAGCCTCTCTTTTCCCCTTCTGGAGCCAAAGCTTGTCGTCTCTCCAACACTGTCCCTTCCAGAACCTAAGCCTAGCATCTCTCCAACACTCTCCGTTCCAGAACCTAAGCCTAGCATCTCTCCAACACTCTCCGTTCCAGAACCTAAGCCTAGCATCTCTCCAACACTCTCCGTTCCAGAACCTAAGCCTAGCATCTCTCCAACACTCTCCCTTCCAGAACCTAAGCCTAGCGTCTCCCCAATTCTCAGGCTTAGCCCCTCTCCGACCACCCGGTGTCAGACAATGCCTCTGGACAACTCAGGAACAAAACAGAACATCCCCATGCCTACAGAAAGAAGAGCAAGGTCAATCCCCATTTCTGCCAACAATAGCCAGTCTGAGCTAGGTAAACCTATGTCCCCAACACCAGCAATCCAAGACCAGTCCATACCTGACCAGGAAGGATTCACCAGCTTCACTCACTGTGGAATACTAAGTCCTATCAGGGTAACTCCCTCTGAGGGTCCACCCCCAAAGTCTGTTGATAACTCTGTCCAGTTTAGCAGGGACATCGGATGTTCTGGGACTTTCCTTGTAAAAAGTAAGTGTCAGGACCTTAACTTTTTGCAAGCCAGGCTTGGGTTACGTAAAACAGGGAAGACAAGATTTAGCCCCAGGATTTTTCTGGGTAAGGATGACACCTCCGGTTCAAGGAAGGAAGACACAAATGCTAAACCAAAGCCGTCCAACCAAAATTCTCCAGAAAGTATTATTTCGCCAACTGGGTGGATGGCCAAACAAAATGTTATCTCAGGATTAGAAGAATGTGAGCTCCCAATGAAAGAATTTCATCCAGTTCATGTTCGGTGTAGATCACTGAGTGACAAACAGGCCACCCAGTCAAGTCCTAAATCTGAAAAGGCAAATAAGTTCCAACAACCATTACAGAATAGTCGTTCGTGTCAGCCTGCTAGTGTTGACACTGGTCGTGAGTCTCGAGATCGTGTGGATCCCAATACATCTCTTCCCAAACCTCCAAAGAGAATGTCATGCAAAGCTGAAAAAACCCCAACAAGTCCGTCCGCACAAAGGGAAACTAAAATACCTTTTATTAAAGGTGAAGTTAGGAAGGGACCAATACTTTCAAAAGACATGGAAAGTTGCAAGTCATTTCTCAAGGAGTCTTCAAAGACAGTCTCAGATTACTCATTTCAATCTTACCAACAAGCTAGACCTTCCAGATCCTCCAACACGTTCAAGAATCCAGCATTCTGCAACAGCCCCAAAAGTCAAAGTCCATATACTGACATGCACCCGGTGAAAGTATACAATAGGAAACGTCTGTTAGATGGCATTTCAGTCTGTGACAATAGCCTTTCCAAACACATCAGTGAGAACCAGGAAGCTATTCCGTCAATTGTAAGATCTGATAACTGTGAGACTCAAAGTCTGGTGATACCTCAGAAACAGGAATCTTCCCTCACTTCCTCTTCCCAGACTGACGTGATTAAGGCCTCTAAAGAGGACCATTTGAATCTTGACAAAGTGATCTGCAGTAGTTCGACAACAAAAGTGAGCAAAATCTGTCCGACTGGATGTTTCATGCTAGACAAAACCATCAGTGAAGACATCACCCAGACACAAAAACATAGTTTCGATCCTGAACAGTCCTCACATGTAGCAAAGAACAACATCAACCACAGACGACTGAAATCTGATGCTACGGAACAGCGCCAAACTGGCCCGCCACCTGACTATGAGGGGCCCAAGCTGCCACCAGAATATTCCTCAGAAGAATGGACCGCGAGCTGGCTGCTGGCCATGGGATGCAACCAACCCAACACAACCAGGGCTGGCAGCGATTCAAGAGGGGTCTTTCAACTGGTATCGCAAGCCCAGAGCATAGGATTCCAGAGATCAAATGAGAGAGCCGTCTCTTCATCATGCGCACTGAGTCACCCTCATTCAAGCAGGACATCTGTCACCGATGAGGCACGGGAGTTACATGATACCACCATGCATCACCCTGGTGTGATTCACGTGTCAGTGGGTGAGTAAGGAGACAACGCTTCCATGACTGCTTGTTGGTAAACAAAAGTTTGTGGCTGTATTTATTACATATTTTGCCAGACAAATTGTCCCACTTTCTTGCTTTGAAATGTGAAAGACAAAAGGTAAAGAGTGTGCCAGATGGAGAAGCAAGGGACAGAGAGGACAGTAGGAAAAATAGTGACATATATTATGTCCTTGACCTTAACAGTGGTATAAGAGACATGGGTATATTGGATAGATTAAACTATGTTACGGGGAGCTGAAAGGGACCAATACACAAACTGGTCAACTTCAAACACAGACCATGCAAGCACATAGAAAGTGTACACAAAAGAGGGTGAAAGAGCACAGCAGCAACAACAATGGCAGGATATGTGAGTATATAAAAGTATCAGTGAACTCTAACTGCAATCGATTTACTGTTTCATTGTAAACTACTCAGTGAACAACAGTAGGTACATGATAGATGTACCTACTGTTAGGTTTTAAGATTTTACAATTTACTCTTCGTGGTACATTCATTTACATGAATAGGAATACAGCAATTTGAATTAAAAAATAACAGATCAAAATGTGGCCATTCATTACTGGTGTGGTTACATTGTTAGAATTAGTTTGAAACCAGTCTTAATTAATCTTAAATTCTGTTTCATCGAACTTTTATTAAAGTTCTCCCAAAAGTTCCGAAATAAGCTCGGGGTGATGCCAAAATACCATCCCTGAGGAAAAACTCATTTTTGAGCATGCGTGCTGGATCTCTCAGTTCCCTCTCCTCTTGTCGCCTTGACAACGAAAAAGGGGGGCTCTCAGTCAGCGAGCTGGGGGGAAGGAGGGAAAGAGGTACCCATTCAAATCACATGACCCGTGTTCTACATCTCGCTGCCTACCGTATCGGACATTCGTCGTTGGTTATTGTGCCCTGCGTGGATTGAAAGGCAGACTCTGAACTTGCAATTCTTCGTCCTAAACAATTTAGCGATTGAACCCACACAGGAATTGGTAAGTAGAATAGCTAAGGCTAGTCTATGTCTTAACATCACAGACGACATTGAGTTAGCTAGCTCGTTAGCCAACGTTAGCCGGCATGGATGGAGAGACAATGGGTCAGGTTATGGATGTAGCTAGCCAGCTAATCAGTCCTAATTATTGTGAGTGGAAGGCATTGTTGTTTGAGTTGAATGCAACGTGGACAAGCCACTTTATTTTGCTTGATTGGAAGCTAGTCCTACCTAGCTAGATTCTCATATTCACAGAATTAGGATTTACAGTCGCAGATTGACACCCATGGGAATAACCGTGGGAAAAAAGGCACTAACTGAAAATATCCAGTTTCTCGAGAATTTAGGCATAGGTAGCAAGCAAGATAATTTAGCTTAACGCAAAGACAGTTTAACTATTTTTGTCCACACAATTTAGATAATCTGCAAGGTAGCCCCACCTAAACCTAATTTGTCAGTATCAGGCTATTGAGTGGCTGTGTACGAAAGGCAGGGAGAGAGCGAAAGGAAGGTTGTTCAACGATGTGTTCAGTCGAACTGACACAGTGCCTGTTGTCCTGACCTGTCTGATCTGTGTCAAGGCGTGTGTGCACTGTCTCCAAGAGCAGCAGACCTAGCTACATGTGCATGCCCCGCAGTTAAGGTATCCTGTCTAGAACACTCCAATTATAGACGTCATGCTCAGCCTTATGTCTGTTCCTGAAACCATCTGCCATGCAAACAGTGCATGGTTTTTCTTCTCCTCATATTGCTTTGCCATTGGAATTAAGTGGAACAGTTTCGCCCTCCACCCTCCTTTCCAGACATGTCTGATATTGTTCCCCCGGAAGTGAGACCCAAACCTGCCGTTCCTGCCAAGCCCCCTCATGTGGCAATTGCACCCCCAGCCACCCCACACACCCCCTCCCCACAGCAGGCGCCGCCGGTTGGAATTGGTAGCGGGCTCGGTCACGGAGTTGGGGGCCAAGGTATGGGCGGCGGCTCCACACTGCTGGGCTACATCGGGATCGACACCATAATCGAGCAGATGAGGAAAAAAACCATGAAGACGGGCTTTGACTTCAACATTATGGTAGTTGGTGAGTAAAGGCTTGGAGCATTAGTGGGTTTAGAAACAATGTGCAAGTAACTTTGTATCCATAGGATTGAGTGTACTGTAGTGTAAGTTCTGTTGTGTTATTTACTGAGAAAACCATACCAAAAAAAGCTGTCAAGAACCATCGTGGTGATCCTCATGCTTTGGATGCAGTTCTCAGACTTAGGACGCTTTGTTCTATTTATGATTGCCCTTGCCCTGCGTCATTCTATTTCTCGCTCTCCCCTCCTGTCAGGTCAGAGTGGTCTGGGGAAGTCGACTCTGGTCAACACTCTGTTCAAGTCCCAGGTGAGCCGGAGGAGCACGGCCTGGGGCCGTGACGAGAAGATCCCCAAGACTGTGGAGATCAAGGCAGTGTCACATGGTATGAGATGGGGGTGGGAAAGGGGGTTTATTACAAGCTTCTTTTACACGGCCTGTTCAATACGGGAGTGTTGTGCCCTGACTCCATTGACTGCAGCATTGTGTTGTAGGCTATCACTGTGCCAACTGCCCCTTGGCATAGATTGACCCAACAGACTATGTCCTGCCTTGAGGGTGGCATACACTGGCACAGCTGGAGCATGGTGTCCAACTGTGGAAGTAGCCAGCTGAATCATTCCTCTCTTCCTTCCCCAGCCAATCAGATCATGTTTTCTCTTCTGTCATCTTTCCAGCTGGTCCAAAGCATTGTAGCTAATTGTACGCAGTGGCTGTGATTTTCACTCTCGTAGGTAGCCTGCCTTTTTATTTTGAAAGAACAATTCTTTTATTGTTTTTATTCAGTGATTGAGGAGGGTGGAGTCAAGATGAAGTTGACAGTGATTGATACCCCTGGCTTTGGTGACCAGATCAACAATGAGAACTGGTAAGGTCGGTGTGTGTGTGCGTGTAAGAGAAATCAAACCTATCTGAGATTACTATAGCTTTCACACACTATATTTAGTTTTAGGTCACCTCATTATAATCGGCCATGCACTAATTGTAGAAACTCAATCCCTTTCTTGAGATAAGAGTTGCCTTGCTGCAGAGGGATTTGTTTTGTAGGGCCCCCTCACTGTCACTTGCTTAAAAACATAGTTCTTTATTATGCAGTGTTCAGTTTGCTTGCAGTTACCACAGAAACACACTCCTCCCCTCCCTGTGTGTATTCTTAGTCTGAACACCCACCTGGATTTCTCTACTCTGTTTACAGCTGGGAGCCCATCTCAAAGTACATCAATGAGCAGTATGAGAAGTTCCTGAAGGAGGAGGTGAACATAGCACGAAAGAAGCGCATCCCCGACACAAGGGTCCACTGCTGCTTGTACTTCATCTCACCAACCGGACACTCGTAAGTTCGAAACAGCACGCCGGAAGAAGGAATGTTAAAGTTGTTTTTTGTTAGTGCTTTGTGGTGCAATTACAACACGCACGCACATGGACTGCGGTTGTCGTTGTCATGAGTTTAAATTCAACTGCACACACTCAAATACTGACACAGCCTTAGCAGAACTGGGCTCGTCGGCAACATCTTTGTCCTGATTAAGATGAAGCCAGGCTCATCTGAACCGGAAAATTGCCCTTCACACAAACAGATGCCATCTTTTCTATGCGACAACCCAGTGTGCCATGGTTTTTATCTGGATCATTGTGACCAAGCAGGATACTTTCTGCGTTGTCACCTACCCAAAGGGCGGAAATTGGACACATCTGTTGTCCAATAAGCTTGGTGTTTGTTATTGAACCAGGGGACAGAAAGCATCATGAAATACCCTCCCTTGTTCCCTTATCAGTGAGCCTTAGTTTGAAAATTAAGGGCGAGCATCTACAGAAGCTTATAAAGCCCTCTGCTTTACTGCCCAGTAATCTACATACACAGAGTATTATGCCCCTTGCACGCCAAACCGACATCCCCTATCCCTCCATCCCCATGATCCTAATACAACAAATTATTATTGAACAACATATTATTCTTATAGCTGTCTATGTTAATATAAATTGTCAGCGCTTCTGTGAATACATTGGATTCCCTATGATTTACATTTGAAAGTTTAAAGCTACATTATATTTCACTGCAATAATCACAATATGAAGGTTTATGTGTTAATGCATGCCTGTACTTCATGTAGTTTTAAAGTGTATTTTGTCTCCCATTCCATCTCTCCAAATGTCTGTCCTAGAACTTCCTTCATATTAGCATGGTGCAGTGCACTGCTGCATCAATATTTAAGAGACTTTTTAATGTCCAGGCTTGTTTGTTTGACCGTATGTTTTTAATGATCTTTAAAGGTCAAAGTATCTCTCTGTCTCCCCTCACTTCTCTTCCCTGTCTCCCTGCCTATATCTCTTCCTGTTTCTCAGTCTCCGGCAGCTGGACATTGAGTTCATGAAGCATCTGAGTCGAGTGGTGAACATTATCCCCATCATCGCTAAGTCTGATACCATGACCCCCGATGAGAAGATGGAGTTCAAACAGAAGGTGAGAAACCTACACCGTTGAACTGAAAAATACTGTCTAACTCAAAACATATTTTCGTATCTCCTTCCGAACATTTTACATTTGGTTACATATTTTCTGTTACGGGTATAACAATAGATGTATTCATATTAAACCATTTGGTAAGAGGCTTTCATTTCGGTATACATTTAAATCAAAATGATTCATTGAACTAATCTTATTACATTTGGAAAATAAAATCGAGCTTAAAATGTGTGAAATATAATGCTGTCTGTGCTACTGCGCATAACAAGGCAGCCTAAAAAATGTAATAGGCAATGTGCTGTCTGCCTCTCTCACCCTCAAAGAAAAACACTCTGCTTATGACATGATGGGAGACATGCTGATGCTAAGTTAGCTAGTTGCAATAGGCTAGCTGTTTTTGTTTTATAGGCTGCTCAAAAGACACCGCCATGTAAGGTATAACTCCATCATTGTTTTTAAGATTTTTATTAAAAAAAATTCTCTGGCATTTGTACTTTTTGTTGTTGCATGGAAAACATACCAGACCGTGAAACCATTCTATTGTATCAAACCATGAATTTTGTGGACCGTCACAGTCACACCCATATTTTCAGTGTTGTTGATGCTGGCATGCTTATACCAGTCAAGCAAGTCACTTGTTTATACAGAACTTGTGATAAGTATCTATAAAGGCGGGAATCTGTGTGTGTCTGTGGCATGATTACCCTTGCAAACTGGGCACTGTATGAAATTTGGCAGGTGTATTGAGCAAGGACATAAAAAATTAATCTAAATAAACAAATTTGCCGCCATGTTGAGCTCACTGTTTTGATGCATTTGCCACCATGTTGAGCTGATTTTTCTATTGTCATCGTGAGACAAATTTGGATACAGACCCAGCAAACACACAGTAAATTTATGAGTTAAGGCCGATTTATACTTCTGCGTTTTTACGCACACGCACACGGGGAACGCCCTCTCCGTCAACAAACGCCCTCTGCGTGTCCTCGCAGAGCCCTCGCAGAGCTCTGCGTGTGCCTCCTGATTTTCCTGACTATCCGTCTGTCCGTGCGTCTTTTTACGGATACCCCTTGGCTATGATTGGTTCGTATTAAGAACCGCTTGCGTCAGGGGTGGGGGCGGGGTTGCCGTGACCAACAAGAGAACAGAATCCTTTGACCGCCATTGTTGTATGTTTTTACAACTCTTATTTCAGCTAAACAGTAGATGTAAATCAGCATCTGAATTTAAATGTGACGAGAAATGGGCAGTGTAGTTGCTGAAAATGTGCTTATTTTATTGATGAAACGGTTCATTTGTAAATTTGCTCCGACTTTTCGATAACCTAGCTAGCAACGCAGTGCAGCGCCATCTACTGTTCTGGCTGTGAATTGCTTTCAGCACGCAGAGCCGTCGGAGTAGTATAAATTCAACTAGTCCGACTCCGTCCGACTCCGTGCATGCGTCTGTCCGTTAACGGAGACGCAGAAGTATAAATCGGCCTTTACCAAGAGATTCTGTTGTAGTGATGTAGTTGGTAATTTGATGACCTGAATTCCGTTTGTTAATGTGAAGAATGATGACATACAAATTCAAATTGGACCATCACTAGTTTTCACTCAGTGGTTGCAGGAGGCCAAATGTAACACCCTTGGAAGACCAAAGACTGTGCCAACATGTTAGATCTGTTACATGCACAACCCCAGAATCTGAATCAGAATTTGGTTTATTCGCCATGTAGGTTTACACAAACACTGAATTTACTGTGGCAAGAAGGTGCAAACAATAAACATACGGATCTTAAATTAAATTTAAAAAAAAATAGTCTAACTAATTCAAATTCAACAAAGTGCAACAATCTAAAAATGTATACAATTTAAAATCTAAAATATATATATAAAATTAGGGCTGTCAAGCGATTAAAATATTGAATCGCATTATTTCATATGATTAATCGCAAATCTATTGAATTTATTACATAAAAAAAATGTATATCAAATTGTATCCGTTAATATTTTGGGAGGTGAAATAACATTAAAAGGGTGTACTTAAAAACCTCAAATAACTGGAGGAAAGCGAGGAAATTGTGAGGGACTTTTATTCACTCACACATGCTGTACAATATTGAACATACAACATATTGTTATATATTTAGGAAATATAATCTCAAATTTAACACATGTACATTTAGTCATTTAGCAGACGCTCTTATCTTACATGTAGTCACATACTACAGTGTCCGTATAACAAGTTAATTCACTCACAAACTATACTGATTTATAATAAACATCCACAAAATCAGACTTGTTCTAGAATATAAAATATATTTATTCCATATTCCCAATGTCCATATTTATAAGACATGTAGTCTCAACATTCAAATTTCACTCAACAAAACATGACTGTCAGAAGCCCTTACAAAAAACAATCAATAAACCTCTCAAAAGAACATTTACATTTATTCATTTAGCAGATGCTTTTATCCAAAGCGACTTCCAAGAGAGACCTTTATAAAGTGCATAGGTCACTGATAATAACAACAAGATAGCCCCAAAACCTTGCGAGTAACCAAAACATGAAGCACATATTTTGAACAACCAAAATAAGTGCCAAAGGGAAGAACCACAAGAGCATGTAGTTAAACAAGTTACAATTAAACAACATGAACCGCTATAAGTGCAAGTGTACCTGTGGAAAAACAAGCAACAATAAAACACAATATATCACAGCAAGTACAAAAATGTAACTCAGTTACCACCAACCACAAGAGCAACAAGTCTCTAAGCAAGAGCCATTGTGATCCTTGAGGAAACTAACATTGGGTCAAGCAAACCTAAGTACCGTTGTACTCCCAAAACAAGTGCGTCTTGAGCCTTTTCTTGAAGGTGGAGAGATAGTCAGTGTCTCTGATGGAGGTGGGGAGTTGATTCCACCACTGGGGGGCCAGACAGGAGAAGATTTTGTGTTGAGACCGGGTGGTCTTGAGCGGTGGGACCACCAGGCGGTTGTCTGAAGAAGACCGTAGGTGGCGGGTGGGGGTGTAAGGCTGCAGGAGAGACTTGATGTAGTCGGGTGCAGTCCCGTTCACTGCTCCCAAGGTCAGTACCAGGGTCTTGAATCTGATACGGGCCGTGATGGGTAGCCAGTGGAGAGAGATGAGGAGCGGGGTAAGATGGCAGCGTCTGGGTAGATTGTAGACCAGGCGGGCCGCTGCGTTCTAAAGCCTCTGAAGAGGGCAGGTTGCGCATGCTGGGAGACCAGAAAGCAGCGAGTTGCAGTAGTCCAACTTGGAGAAGACAAGTACTTGGACTAGCAGCTGTGTGCTCAGACAGGTACATACTTCGGGTACTTATTAAGCAACCACAGATTGGCCTTCAATTTGAACAATACCGTTTCTATTTTGTTGACCCAAGACTGCTGCTCAGACACAAGTCTGTTCACATTTCCAGACGACAGGGTAACTCGCTTCTTTTGCGAGTGTTGTCTGCCGTATATTACCGGAGCGAACGCTGCTGCTGCTACCGCTGTTGCTGGCTGTGTGCTTGGCTTGCATGTGATACTTTGGGCTGGAAGTACTCCAGTCAGTACTCCAGCCTGACAATCAGTACACACAGCCTTGGTTTTGTCAACCGAGCCGTCTGGCAACTTTTTGAAATGGAACTTCCCATCTAAAAGCCCTCCATCATTCAGCTACCGTCGGCAGTTGAAGTCATGTGACAACAGGTGATTCCTAGGGTCAAAAAGAAACCTGCGTTAACGGCACAATTATTTTGAAATCGCGTTAAAGTGAGATTGCATTAACGCGTTATTATCACGTTAATGTTCAAAAGCCCTAATCAAAATAGAATAAGAATATGAATGCGCAGAATAGTGCAAATTTGATCAAGGTGGCTTGTGCGTAGTGCAATAGGTGTCGGATGGATTTATAATAGATATTAGTTAAATGTCAGTGGGAGTCCTTGGCCTTGTTGAACAGGCCAGTAGCAGATGGAAATAAACTGTTCTTATGGTGTGAGGTTTTTGTCCTGATGGACCGCAGCCTTCTGACGGAGGGGAGTGGCTGGAACAGAGAGTGTCTAGGCTGGCAGTAGTCGGACATAATCTTCCTCGCTCGCCTCAGGGTCCCCGAGGTGTACAGGTCCTCAAGGGTAGGCAGATTGCAGCTGATCACCTTCTCAGCAGGGCGGAAGATACGCTGCAGTCTGCTCTTGTCCTTGGCTGTGGCAGCAGCGTACCAGATGGTGATGGTGATGGATGTAGAAGTGCACCATCATTTGGCAGGTTGAATTTCTTCAGCTGCCGTAAGAAGTACATCCTCTGTTGTGCTTTCTTGGCTTGGTGAGGGAGCTGATATTCAGTTCCCACTTGAGGTCCTGGGAGAGGATAGTGTGCAGGAAGCGGAAGGACTCCAGTGTTGACTCGGGAGTCGCACAGGGTGATTGGGGTGATTGGGACTGTATTCTTCCTGAAGTCCACAAACATCTCCATTGACTTAAGAGCATTGAGCTCTAAGTTTTTCTGGCTACTGTCCTGGAAGTTTTTGAGAGAATCAATCGTTTAAGCTGAAGTCGGGTGAAGTACAGAGTTAATGTATATTTGACGTATGGCGTAAACATAACTTTATCAACATAACATCACCAGCACAAAACATAATACCATAACACAAAGACAATTCTATACAGCTCCATCTAGCATTCTATAATGGAACCGGAGAATCCAGCCCACCAGCACTACCTAGCTGATGGCCCTGAACCCCCCAAGAACATTCTTCAACAGACCATTTTATAGATACGACAGTTCTCAAAAATCATTGGTCCATCCTACAGACATCTCTTCTGTTATTGGTTAAATCCTTAGAACAATACAGTTGAATCCACATTGTCTTCAGACCAACTGTCTCTTCCCCCCAGGTGAGAACTCTTCCAGGTCACCCAGACTTCATGTCTCTAGACTTCACGTCTCCTAGTTAGGTGTCATAAAAACTATAGGTGGCATCTCTGCCAAATAGAGTTGAATAAACATTCATTGTATCAAGATTTTTATCCAACTGTAAACTTCTGTTAAAACACATTCATTGTACATAGGACCAACATTTCTTTCACACTACCCCAGGGGCCTCATGTATAAACGTTTCGTATTCACGAAAAGCTTGCGTACACTGGTTTTCACACACTCTGTGTGATTTATCAAATTTAACTTGACGTGAGAATGTGCGGGCCGTCACGGAAACTTTTGAACAGATGTGAGAATGTCCGGACCGTCCGCAAAGTCTTGTCTGGCTCTGTAACGTGGCGATTATAACTGAAAAGTGCCAAAACTCACAAAACATTAAAAAATTAAGTTTCCACTATAGTTAATGTCATACGTCTATGACGTTAACTATTCAAAAAACATTAAAATAAAAGTTTGATCATTAATGTGTATGGTCACATATAAATGCCAAAACCCAAACGGGAAATGCTAGGGTACTGTTTAATCTGCCACCATTTAATAACTTCTGTTAAACTTGAGGGTGCTGTTACGATGCGCCACCACGTGTTTCTTAATTTCGAGATTTCTTAATTTCTGCCATGGTCCGGTTTTCCAAACCCACAGCATTTACGGCCATATAATAATAATAATAATAATTGTATTTGTAATGCACTTTATATTTAGCTAAATCTGAAAGTGCAAAAAATCATTATAAAAGTCGCAAATAGTGACAGTTTCCACTCCGCCGACTTTTTGTCGCTAATACCTGATGACAGGCCGCCAAACAGGATACATTCTGTTGTCAGAACCTCTATCTCACAGTCTGTGAATGTTTTCAGTCTGTGAGTGTTTAGCCATTTTACCGTCTTTCTTCGAATAAACGCCGCAGCGTTTATTAAATTACGTTACTTTTTTAGGCGCTGTTTATTCGAAGGAATACTGTAATTTAGACATTTATTGTCCATCTGCATATTCATTTATGGGAGGAGGCAAGGCGGGGTCAGTGGCTCGTTCACGTGCGGTCAATCTCACGTTGATTGTGATCTATAAAGGAAAGGTGCGCAGGACCTGGCATACAACTGTTTTTATGTGTGCAAATATTTCTGTGCGTAGGTACTTTTCAAGTTTTAGCCGTACGCTATCTTCTGGTATGAAAGCTGCACAATCGTTTATACATGAAGCCCCTGGTCAGCAGGTTGTCAGCTTCCCACCTATAGGCAGATTCATCCCCTCCAGAGATGAGCCCAATGATGGTGGTGTCGTCCGCAAACTTCAAGAGTTTGACGAACGGATGACTGGAGGTGCAGCTGTTGGTGTACAGGGAGAAGAGTAAAGGGGAAAGGACGCAGCCCTGGGTGGAGGACTTGAGACAGGCTGGCATATGGCATGTCTCCAGAGAGGTGTTGAAGATGTTGGTGATCACTGGAGACAGCTGGTCAGCGCAGTGCTTGAGGGGTGGCTGGAGAGTCCGGCCCAGCTGCTTTGCGGGGGTTCTGCCTCTTGAAAAGTCTGTTAAATTCTCCCTCCTGAATGGAAAGAGTCATCTTTGTGGTGGTGGGGGGGGGGGGGGGGGTCCAATTGTATTTCAAATCTGCAGTAGAACTCGTTCAGGTCGAGCAACCTCAACCTTCTGAGTTTCGCTGTGAACCAGGATTTGTCTTTGTTGTAGCTCACCCTGGTACGTGTTGGTATACAGCAGTCCTGTACGATGTCACAGCCTCTGTGAGCTCATCCTGACTATTGGTAGCAGTTGTGAACATATCCCAGTCAGTACACTCCAAACACACAGTGAACTCATGAATTTCCAAGAGATGCTGTTGTAGTGATGTAGAGCAGTGATTCCCAACACTGGTCCTCAGCGCACCCCTGTCCTGCATGTTTTAGATGTTTCCCTGCTCCAAAGCACCTGATTCAAATGAATGGGTTGTTATCTAGCTATGCAGAAACCTGCTAACGACCATTCATTTGAATCAGGTATGTTGGAGCAGGGAAACATCTAAAACATGCAGGACAGGGATGTCCTGATGACTAGGGTTGAGAACCACTTATGTAGAGAGTTAGTAATGTGAAGAATGATTGTCTAAAGCAGGGGTGTCGAAGTCCGGTCCTCGAGGGCCGCTGTCCTGCATGTTTTAGATGTTTCCCTGATCCAGCTCACCTGATTTGAATGAAGGGTCGTTATAACAAACCATTTAATTGAATCAGGTGTGTTGGAGCAGGGAAAAATCTAAAACATGCAGGACAGCGGCCCTCGAGGACCGGAGTTCGACACCCCTGGTCTAAAGCAATGGTTCTCAACCCTGGTCCTCAAGTACCCCCTGTCCTGCATGTTTTAGATGTTTCCCTGCTCCAACACACCTGATTCAAATGAATGGTTTGTTATCTAGTTATGCAGAAACCTGCTAACGACCATTCATTTGAATCAGGTGTGAAACATCAAAAATGTGCAGGACAGGGGGTACTTGAGGACCAGGGTTGAGAACCACTGGTCTAAAGCTTACAAATTCAAATTGAACCATCACCAGTTTTCACTCAGTGTTTGCAAGAGCCCTAATGTAACGCCCTTGGAGGACAAAAGACTGTGCAAACATGTTTGATTTGTTACATAGTCAATGGTATAAAACCTGTAAAATATATATCATACAACACTAAAACATTACCCTAATTTCCCCCGTAAAATAAGAAACAAAGGCATATCAAACAGGACATTAAAAGCTGTTCACAAACAAAATTGACAGAAACACATATTTTAATGATCATTTCTGAGTCTTCAACTTTTGCGACCACCCCTCAAGGGGTGGATGCTCAAAGGTGTGAAGACAGTCTTACAAATTCAAATTGGACCAACACCGGTTTTCTTATGGGGTGCCCATGGAAGACAAAGGACCATGAATATATTTTAAGAAAACTCCCGTTTGCCAGATCACAGTATTTCATTCAAACGGGCACTGAACCACTAAATACAATTTTGAGAAAAAAGCCAATGTAATGGACAGTATATAAAAGTAAATAATGTACCCTAAGTGGATGAAGGAGAAGAAACAAAAAAAGATTGTTCCTGCAGAGATACTTAACCTTTGTCTTAGTCTTGTTCTTTGTTTGTTTTTGCAGGTGAGGAAGGAACTGGAGGCATGTGGGATCGAGTTATATCCTCAGAAGGAGTTTGATGAGGATATGGAGGACAAGAGTGACAACGACAAGATCAGGGTGAGCAAAGACTCCATTGCTCCAGATTCACAGCTTGACATACATACTCAGTAGCCCATGGATGAGGTGCACCAACCCGTTCACAAAAAAACGCCCACACAGATAAATTACTCATGGGACCAAAGTTCAAATAGAGCAGGGAGACAGGATGTTACGGCCATCTCATTAGTTTGTCTCTGTCTAAGGAAACAGAAGGGACTTAAAAATATGTAAACAATTTTTTTTATGTAAATGTATGTGTACTGCTTTTGACAGTATATGATTGACTATGCTTTCAATACAAACAGTGATATAAAAATTGTATTAATTGCCACAGGATAACAAGGGAACATTGAATGGTCTAGTGTTCTTAAGAAAAGTAATGCTACATGATGGGGTATATGCCCATGGGTAGTTTACTTATCCCCTTGCCCCTTTGCGAATGACCCAAAAGCCAAACGAAAATCACAAAACCACATCTAGGCACAAACTAAATAAAGGAGAGGATAACGTTGCAGAACCACATGTCAACTCGAGGCAAAGGAGGATCCAAACGGGTAATAGATGGGAGTACCCAATTATCTGGCTGCTGAGTGTCTTGATTCCCCAAAAATGAACCTCTCGTTACTTTTCTTCAAGTCAGAATCGATATGTATGTTCATATCATATATTTCTCTTCACTTCCTCACTGCATCATGACCGGTAAAAAACGACAGATCCCCACATGAAGCAGCCACGCCTCAGTTATTGTTTCGCCTCATAAACTACTTATGGTTCTTTTCCTCACCCCATTAAACCTGGTGTGTCCGGCCACAGGAGGCAATGCCCTTTGCCGTTGTGGGCAGCGACAAGGAGTACCAAGTCAACGGAAAACGAGTTCTGGGGAGGAAGACTGCCTGGGGAGTGGTAGAAGGTGCGTTGATGCACTACTGGATTAACAACATTGACCTTTCTCATTGCCAATCCGAGAGCTGCATGGAGAATAGATTGTAATTGCACTTGTTGAAATTCATCACTTGCGACGCGTGGAGTACATTTTATTTTCGTTACATAACCACTCTCGTTTTTTTCTTTTGTTACAGTTGAAAACAGCAAACATTGTGAATTTGCTCTTTTGCGAGATTTCCTGATCAGGTATTAATTATTGTAATGCCTAAATGGAATAAATATAACTGAAACATAATTTCAACTGATCATTTACCCAATAATCTGTTTAACTTTTCTTACTTTCCTTTACTCTTAAGGTCACACCTCCAAGACTTGAAGGAGGTCACCCACAATATCCACTATGAAACATATCGTGCCAAGAGACTCAATGACAATGGAGGATTGCACCCCATCTCATCCAATGACACCAACCTGTAATTAGTTTTGACTCATTTGAGAGATAGAGAGCCAAAAAAAGAGAAGACAAAAATAGACTAATCTATGTTGTGAAATGGCATCACTGCATGCTAGGAGAACATGTACAGCTGTGAAATGACACTCATATCATGCAAGGGGCCCACATCTTATCACTCATCTCGTCACTCGTGTCATGCAAGTTCCAACATCCCAGCCACGCCCCTTTGCCCCTCCCTCCTTCCCTCCCCCACCCACTTACACACACACACAGCCGCGCCATATTAAACTCGTAGTTTTCCTTAAAAAATACAAAGTCAATTGCAATTAATAATAATAATACATTTTATTTTAAAAGCCTTTCTCAGCCCTCAAGGACACCGTATAGGGGTACATAAGACATTAAAAGCAGCAAAATAAAGAATACAACAATATTCAAAACAACAGAAGAAGGCAGAGCAATTGGCATTAAATGGAATAAGCAGTTTTAAACAAATGGGTTTTGAGTTGCAATTTGAAATGGGGGAATTAATTGATATTTCTGAGTTGGGGTGGTACTGAATTCCAGAGACGGGGAGCAGAGCGGCTGAATGCTCTACTCCACATGGTGGTGAGGCGGGCAGAGGGGACAAACGGGTGTATGGAGGAAGAGGATCTGAGGGAGCGGGAGGTAGTGGGACCCTTGAGGAGGTCAGACAAATACGGGGGGGCGAGGTTGTGGATGGCCAATTGGATGAAGGATTATAGTTACTTTAACTCAATTTAATTATGTATTCACAAAACAAATCCCCTCACACACACACATTTATGGCAATTTTTCCTCATCCTGTACTCATATCTTTTGGTGCATTTTATTTTGTTGTTTTGTTTTTACTAGCCACTTTTCTAAACAAATTCAGGAACATCAACCCACCCACTGAAGTATTGTGATTGATCAAACTATTCTAATTGTCTCAAAGCTTGATGAAAAATGTCAAAGCTTGATGTATTTATGGGGAAACAGACCTCAAAACGGATTCCTCTCAAATGTAGTGCCATGTGAAGGATTTGTGGCCATCTCAAAGATACTGAAAACCTATGAAGCTGATATTGTGCCAATATCATTCTGCCAACAACTATTCTCTCTGCCAGTTGGTGGCAGTACTCCACAACAATCTCTGTGACTCAAAAGACAGTCGGGATATGCAGTAATCATCTAGCACTTACTGCAAAGACACTTTGGTAGCTTAAATGCAACCTCAAGTATCCTGCCAATATCCATCCAGTCAGATCAGGTAAACCGCTGATTTTGGAAAACCTCTGAATTAAGTTTGGTTTCCTTTACTGTTACCAATAGAATCATGTAAAGAGAGCTTACACAGTTTCCAACATGCCATCTGTAACTACTAAATTGACTATACATATTTTAGACTACCAGAGTAACCATTCCAAATAGCTAACAGTTACATGTTTACTGAAGGTTTCTTCAGGAAATTACCCATACTAATGTTCAGTTATACACTGTTTACAGAAGAGCACATGCACTTACAAAAGTCACAAACTTTGGGTTTGAATTGTATCCTGGAGGGGTTTCCCCGAAAATGTTTTATACAATCATATATGTGTGTGAGAGTGTGACGTGACAACATTGGTGTCTGATGCAAAAAAAAGTGTAGTTCTAGTGGTGTTTTAGTGCCGTTGTTGATTTTTAAGGAACAATCAAAATAATATTTAACAAAAACTGTTTATATTTAGTATTTCTAACACTTTTCTCATTTTGCCCGTCCATAAACATGCATCCACATCAACGTCACTATATTGCCTATTTAATGATTGCAGTGTGGTGTTATAAATCGACAACAAGAAATGGTCATGTCAACTCTAGTAACTGACATAAATCCGCGGATAACTCATTGTCTATACCTTACTAGTGCCCTGATGTGAAAATATTTTTTCTTTTAAACAATTTTTGTCAAAGTTGTGTTTCACAAAGATGTGTTTCAATATTGTTATTTATTTATTATTTATGGTAATTTATAATTATCTAAATAAACATACATTTTTCGGACAAATGTGTGGACTTGCATCACCAACTACAATTGCAAAACTCAAGACTTCTCTGACTTAAGTTAAAGTAATGTTAATGTTTACTTTTCTTTGGACTTTCTACAAATACACTTACCTTTCGATCTTGCTCAAGAAAATGTGCAATATATTAAGGTTACTTTAACGCAAAGCGTTGGTATATCATTACAATAATATAAGTATCCCTTTGTTGGCATTTTTTTTAGAATGTTCAGTTCTCGTGTCAAGAAGCCCTGTTGCAAACACTGAAAGTTGATAGGTGGGTAGGTCTCAGTGGTAGGGCTGCTGATGTAGAGGTTGCAAGCCCATATCCCCCTCTGCTAAAGCAACTTGTATTTTTTAATTTTTATTATTATTGATAGCAAAAACCTGCAATACAATCACAACCTGGAAAGGCCTGGAAAACTGCAATATACAACAGAGCCACTGGGTGTCTCAAGTATGCAGTTGTGACGGATGTGAGCGAAGAGTATGGTATCAGACATAAGGAAAATCCATTCTATTTTAAGATATATAATATCGTTGCAGGAACTAGAGTCCTACAAAATGCAGGCATTAATACATAATAAATAAATCCCACACACCCACGTCTCTGCATTCCTGTGTATAAACACCAAGTGTCTGTTCCTATAATCTCATAACATCTAATGTGCGACCTAGACGTCAGGGATTGGTATGCTATACCATCTACTCTTAAGCACCTTTTGTGCTATGTAGACATGAATGATTTACATCTAACATGGTTAGTGTCTTTTTCATAATTTTAACACGCATGTTGCTTATTACGCTATTGACACATACAGTGGCTGTCAATTTGTGTCTTTTCTACATGTAGGCGTGGCAAGTGTGTGACCATGTTAAGATGGGCAACGTGTGATAGCTTCTGCACAAGTACTTTTTTTCATAGACTTGTTAGGGAATCGGGCTAGTAATCAGAAGATTACCAGTTAGGTTCCCGGCTGTGCCAAATGACCTTGTTGTGTCCTTGGGCAAGGCACTTCACCCTACTTGCCTCGGGGGGAATGTCCCTGTACTTACTGTAAGTCGCTCTGGATAAGAGCGTCTGTTAAATGACTAAATGTAATGTCAGTTGGACCAATGGCTAATAACTGAAAATCCACCATAGTTGGACTTTTTATTTATGTATTATTCCTCCTTGGAAATGAAACAGTTGTAGCTTTGAAGGTCATACTGGTAAAGAAGGTCATACTGGTAAATAAAATCCTAATTTTTGGGCAACCTGCTGGTTCACTGGGTAAGAGCGCATTCCACTAAAGCTAAGGCCTTTATGCAGGGGCCTGGTTTTGAATTTGGCCTGGGCCATTTCCTGCATGTCTTCCCATCTCTCTTTCCCTGCTTTCCTTCTCTCTCAATAAAAAATAACCCAAACCTTAAAAGAAAATGGCTTGATTTTTAAAGTTTCAACTTAGAATGGCGTGTGTACCACAGCGACACCCATGGTCAGATGGCCATTTGTGATGGTCAGTAAAAGTTTTGATGGTCCATCCATTATCTCTGGATAAAACAGAGTGATTTCCTCATTCTACCAAGTTGTGGAGCCAACCCACTTTGATTTGGCCTTATACTTATGTCTGACTTCCTATAGAGAGGTTGTCACCTTTTAATTCATTACAAAGTTGCATACAATTATCTAAGAATTAACCCAAAACAACAATATCTTGTTCAAGCCCTCAAGTATCTTCCAAACTTGTTAGAACCCTTTCGTGTGCAAGAAAGGGAAGAGACGGCGTTTCGAAAATTCTGATACTTACCTTCATGTTTAAGAGTGCCTCTACGGCTTCTCAAGAGTACAATCCATATCACTTGGCTGGTCCAATTGGATAGTTGTATCAAACATACTGTCCACTTACTCACACTTATATTGACATTCTCTTTATTAGGAGTGTGGAGCAGTGTGCAAATTACGGGAGGTTTAAACCCCCTAATTAAGACTTGGACCCGTCCAAAAGAGGTAAAAACAACAAGAAGAAGTTGACCCCCCCCGATTATCATTGCATTATTCGCACTCTGGTGTGGAGCTTTTATTCTTTAAAAGCAATTCACCTTCAAGTAATGTTTACCAAATTGGTATGACATTGTTATAAAACCCTAGTAAGAATACCAAACTATGCAATTGATTTGCTTCTTACAATTACTTGTATCTACTCAAACACCAGTAAAAAAGAATTATCCAATTATCCATTATACTATTGTCTAAAGATTTGTATAATATTTCTTTTTCTTATTGTCTTTTTTGACTGGTGTCTTTTTCCGCTGCTGTGACATGAGGTCTGACTCTATTTTCCCGCCAGTGCTGCTTCATTAAGCCACGTCTGAAAGAGCTCACCCCCTCCCTCCAGTTTGCAGACATGGGGGAGGGGCATTCCATTCAGACACACTTTCTTGCAACATTACTTGTAGGGGCCTACTCGTCACTTTTACCATCAACCTGTGCACTTCAGTGCTGTTAAAATATATATTTATAATTTTTAACCTTTATTCAACCAGTCAGAATCATTAAGAACAAGTTCTTATTTTCAGTGATGGCCTGGCATTGATTATGAAACTCGATTTGACAACCATGGTATGAAGCAAATGTAAGGATTTTATTGTAGCTACGAGAGGAATATCAAAGATCTCTAAAAAGCACTTAAACATTTGTATGCCCTCTATTGATCATTCATGGAACTGCAGTGCAAGCAGACATTTCAATAGGCGGTTTCATTATGAGAATAAGAAAAACAAAATGGCTGACATGAAGTAGGCTGCAGCCTGTAGGGAGGCAAGTTTGGGTACAAGTTTGATACTGTAAGTGTGCCAGTATGACATGATTATTTTATTCAGTCATATATTCAGGACCATGAGAATTGTGCTTGTAGTTGTGTATAGGAAACTAGTATCCTAAGTCAGGTACACGTTGTACTGTATTAAACTAATTGAAATCTGTTAGCTACAATAATGAAATATCTACTTGTCGAAAGACATTCTAATTTGTGTGGGCTAGATTGTGGAAACCTATGTTTATTAATTTCTGCTCAACTTTAAAACTCTTTCCACGTTGCGCATGACCTAGGGTGAATTTGGGTAATCTGGGACATTTTTTGCATGCATTTTCTAGAGTCAAAGTTCTGTGGACTAAACATTGTCATAGCAGGGAAGAAAACGCTCCTGAGTTTAGGTGTCCCACATTACCCAATGTCCAAGATTACCTGAATTTACCCTACCTTCAACAATTAAGGCTGTTTTTCCATTCCAAGTTTATTTTCATTTCATGTTCAATATACTGGGGTATGCATTTTTACCCTTCACACACTTGCTTAGACTCCTCCCACTAAATTCCACCCATCCCCCATAAACCCCCACCACCTCCAGCTTAGTCTGGCAATGATTATGGATTGTACTGTAGCCGTTCTCTAATGTATGTAGTCAACTAATTTCTAACTTATGTGAATCCACATAAATAAATTCTTGAGAAACTGTCTTGATTTATTATTTCTTTGATTTTGTGATACTCTTTCATTGTGTGTAATCACCGTCCAAATAACCTATACAATTGATGTAAACATTGTTTTGCTTTAGCCAAGTAGGGAAACCCATATGGATTGACATTTATGTTGTGTATGCCGTTGGTAAAAACTAGCAGATTTGTATTCATTTCTATTCATGGGTAAATACTATGCCTTTTTTCTACAGTTGACTTTCACACCACGCGCGATCTGATTTAGACTCCTCCCACTAAATTCCTACCATCCCCCCTCTTTTATTGTCTACCTTCCCCCATTCATCGCTTTTCCTGCCTTGTTCTCCGTCGTTTGCCACCCTGCTTATGTTTATACAGTTCGACGTCTGTCATTATTAAATCCAACAAAGCATCGAACAGTGAAATACATACCCTCATACTACAGGCTGCAGAATGCTCTTGTCTCGACGCCGAAATAGAAAGCCATCTGTAAAACACATACTTGGCAGACGAAGTATAATATAGGCTAGTTGACAAATGTCACACTAACCTACTTTTTTTTAACTTCAGATTTTACGCCGTTTCGTCGTTGACAGCTAGTATGTGTCTTCTTGTCTGCTCTCTATAAGCCCAACCCCCACACACAGCACTCACGAGCTGCTCCTTTGAGTACGAAAAGAGGAGGAGACTGTATAGGCTGCAGCGTCCTGAGAGCAGTCCTCACCGGGTTTGTTTTGGTGTGAGTTGTCCCACCAGTGTGCCAGTGTATGTTCGGTTCTGTATAGATCTTATGTATATATATTTATATATTCCTACAAGTTAATGTTCCGCAATCTATGACCACTACACCTACACAGAAAGCGGGAAGAAAACACGTGCGGTGCGTACAGACGTTGGAGTATTCGCGGGCACTCGACGGACATCCAAGCATTGGTAAATTGGTTGCTTTTATCATCACATATCTTAGTTAGCTAGCTAGCTGTATAAACAATTAGTTTAATACCTAGTGGTTTTTACTTATCCTCTTTCAAGTGGTTTGCATGTGAAGAATTGTAGTGGTTAACGTTAGTTTTAGCAACACAGACTGTCCTCTGCTGGCCAGGCGCCTGTGGTAGCTAGCTACGTCCTTAGTCAATTGAATGTAACATGTATTGTTTTTTTTTGCTTAGTTTCAAAGTGCAATTTTTTTCCTCACAGTTTTCAAACAATGGTGTTACTAGTCTTTACTTGGTATCCTGTTATTTGAAAGAATGAATTAATGTCACACATGCTAATGGTCGGTTATTGTAAATTTCACAGTTGCTCCAGGTATGATTAGCTACTATGTTTTATTGTCAGGCGTATCACCAATAAAATGGCATCTTCACATAGTTTATAGGCTGTCAAATTCCACATCAAACCCAAAATTGTACTTACTTTTATTGGTGAAATATGTATTTGCCAAACTCAAGAGCAATCTTCCCAGTGGCCCCTAGAGGAAGTAACTACCAAAGCTGCATTAACGTGAATTGCAAGATCGCTAGGTAGGGCTCAGACGTCTTGACTTGTGAGACATATGGATTCGCAAAACCACGACCAGGTGAAAATCCATCTTGCCAAGCTCCAAGTTCATCGTTTATTCCTGAACTATAGTGGTTCGGACCTAAAGGCATCCAATGAGAACTTACTGGCCGCTATGTACGAATGTGGTTGAAGTTGGCCCGTGAAAGACAGATGGTTCAACCAATCACCTGTCTTTTTTGAGAGTGCTCACCCTTTTCCAAGGATGACTTCCCGGATGGATATGTGTAACAAACATCTTGCGAGTCAGGTCACTTCTTGTATAGCGTATGAACAGAGTTAATGGATGGTAAATATTAGCAACCATTTTTGTAAGGTCAAACTGGCGGTTATAGTACAGCTAAAGATAAGATTAAACACACAGGTTTAGCTTTTTCAAAAAGTTTTCTGCAAAGTTGAAGACACCATTTGCTGACTCGATTGATCATCCCTTTTTATTCTTTGTTGGTCTAGTAAAAAATGCTCAGATAGCAGCCTGTTCCATGGGGCAATACAATATAATTTGTAGTATGTACCCAGAGATCTGCTTTCAAAATGTGATTTGGATCGATTATTTAAGGGTCAATCAGACCCGAACATTTTCTGAATTCTGGATCCTACACTTTGGTTACTGCAGAATTGTTTTGGTGTTATGGAACCCACATTATATTTCAGGTATTGAAGCATCTGTGGACTGGTCTGAATTTCACATCAGATGCCCCCATTTAGGCTACATCAAGTGGTTGGCTGACATTAAGGCTTAGTTGGCTTGGAACGGAACAGAAGAGGCAGACTAATGTATTTGTTTCTCAGAAATACCGGATCTCAAAAGGAGTCAACCCCCATTTTTATGTAAACAGTAAAATGCAATTAAACATTTTATTGTAATTATGCATTAGCATGCAGGAATTCCTTAGTCTGCTAGCAAAGTGGTCCTTGTACTTAAGTGAATGGATTGAGGCCACAAGGCTACAAACATGTAAGCTTTGGCGCTCAAGGTTTTTCAGAGAACCAGTCTCTTGGTCCAGCTGAAGCAAAAAATGGCTACCCTGGTGGCCATTTTGAGTTGCTTCAAAAATGGAACAAACGCAGCAGTGGTGACTGTGTGGGGGAGGGGAGAATAGAAGCAAAAAACTCAACTAGCTGCATTAACCTCTGGTTTGAACACAAAAACAAGAGCAGATGTAATAGGTTAATATAACTTACAGACCTGCCAAGGTCTGTCTAACATTCTTCCCAGGCATTTTGTCACTCATTTTGAATTTACCCATAGTTTCCTAAAGTGGTACAGTCCAACTCAGCTGTAATTTTCCACTCAGGAGCCACACAGTATGCCTCTCAGCTTGTTTGCAGTGGAAATACAATGTGACTGTAAAGTTGATCCATTGCAGTTGTCTCTGGCCTTGGTAATGTATGAGACTTTTACAAATTGTTTTTCTTTAGGACATTTGCAAATATGAGGTTTTTAAATTCTCACCACTAAGCACAAACACTAATCTTTCCAGAGGGAATGGTACAGCCCTACTGCCAGTTCCCCTCCCCCACTCTTCTGTCTCCCTGACTTCCATATGCCTGTGGTTTTGTGCTCATATTGCTAGTGTAGCCATACACTCAGTGTGCCTGCTTTTGCCCTCCAATTAAAAACTGGGCAAACCCTGGATAGGACCCACCCACAATTTTGCAATATTTGTTTTGTGTGTGGTGTGGTCAGTACTAATTTACTACTTGAGTAAGATTTTATGTTTGAAATCATACATATTCTGGGGGGAATTATGTTGATGAAGTATGAATCAACGTAGAAAATATAATGCCATGAATAGGCTTGAGTGAAATGCAGAGTTTGACTGATGTAACTGCATTGTTAGCAAGCATAGAATCATGTTGACATTGAGTGTGGAAACCAATCAGATCTATGGGTGATTGTTTTTTATATATTTTTTTTTTATTAGACTATGTACAATATCATTGTCTGTGGTCCTGTTTCATTGGTCATCCAAATATATGTTGAAGGCGTTCATGTTTATCTTTGCTACATTATCAAAGATGGCAAGGTTGTCTTTGTGTACTATTCTAGAAGACATACAATTACCTTCTAGAAGACATACAATTACAACACAAAATGTTTTTTCTGTACAACACGGCTGACACAATTTTACCCCACTTAAATAACAGGCCTGGTATATAGTAGAATGGTATACAGCTGGGATATTGGTTATAGTAGTCTGTCAACTAGTACAACTAGGAAACAGGTTTTGAAGTCCCTGCTGGGGACGGGTAAATGATAATATAGGGGTGTAAATGAGGCAAAAATTAAGAGGCGAGTTTCATTTGGTTAGAATGGATTTGTCTAGAGTTCTCTAAAATACTGAAGGTCATAAAGAGTTAGTTAAAACAACAGACCAGAAAAGGGAAGCTGTTGGTTTTTTTTCTCCACAAAAAAAAAAGAAAAAAAAAACTCAGCCAGTCTCAACTGGTTCTATCCAGTTCTGAAAGCAGCCTCTCTTGATTGGCCACTGGCCTGATTGCGTCTCTTCCTCCCCCTTTTCAATGTAGTGCGTGAATCCATGTTAGGTCATACCCAACCAAATGCATAATGCTAAATGATTTATTGTTAAATAACTATTTAATTAACTAAGTCTACAATGTGACTGTTATTTTTACACAAATGTCTTATCTTGCGTATAAAGGTGAGAAAATCCAGAGTGCAGCTTTTGATAACTATAGTCTAGCTTGTGGAGACAACCTGACCCACTAGTTCTCCTGTTTCTAGAACAAGAGATACACACCTACAGATGGATTACAGATAGGCCTTCCTATCAGACCAGAAAAAAAAGACAATTTGATTTTGGTCATCAGTCTCACGATAAAGTGTTCATAAGTAACTCCCAAGGGTGCAGCAGTGCGTTTGTTCCCACTGGTGTGTGAACACGTAAAATCTCAGGGAGTACTGGGTGCTAGCTAAGTCCCACAAAATCGTTACTATAGCCTTGAATTTTGTATAGCTGGTCATGAGGACTCTCTTAATTTACTCTTATTAACGGCAAAACTTAAACATCCCTCAAAAGACTTTGTTGGGAAATAAGTGCTATTTGAGTAGTCAGAAAATACATTAGTAGTCATCCCCACCATGCCTGTCATTTCCTGTCTGCATACAGATCAGCCATGACAAGTCATGAGTTTGAAGCCTGTCCTCTGTGAAACACTGATGTGGTGGACTCCAGAGCCGGTTATAGTCACCTACACCACGTGGAGTTGCAATTAGACTTGGGTGTATTTTATTGGACTTTGGAAACATGTAGGCTGCTCTGCTTTCATAGAGAACTGTAGGTTTCCCACCAAATGCATGACTGACCATGACACATTTTCATCCAGCTGTTTCAGTCCTTTAATGAACGCCATTTGATTATATACGGTTACTGAGATGTGTGTGTGTGTGTGTGTATACGACCTGATAGGTGAAATTAAGTGCTTGATCAAGAACAGTCATTCAAAAGGTGGAACACATTGTAAACTTGCACAATCGTGGGTGAGAACTAAGCAAAAATACATGTTTTAGGCAGTTATCTGTAGTATGTAGATTTTGTAATGATATTTGTTAGTAACTGGAGAATCCAGTCTGCAGTTGCCATTGATGCAAACAGCAATTCTGGTGGCCATTTTGTGTTTCTGCAATTTCCTGATGGATGAAAGAGGAGACGCTGGGGGATGGGCAGAGAACGCAGGGCAGCTCGCAGGATCTCAGCGACCAGCTAGATCTTGTAGTTTACTCTGTCTGCTTTGAGGATATTTATACTGACTAACCTTTTATAATGAACACCCTGAAAAAGGCTACAGTCCATCACTGATGGCCGTAGTTCTTTTAGGTCAATTTTGTCATACCATATTGAGAGGGATGTTGGCCTGTGCTGATTTAGTTTTCTTCTGTTTTGTATTTTGAGTGTATAATTAAAACACTGAAGGAGACAATCAATGTGTATTTTGTAGTGTGATCATGAAGATATTTTACTGTAGCGGATGCAACACTTTTCCAAAAGGCAGTTTCTGTATTTTTCAGTGGAGGGAAATCAAGCCAACTAATTTCCAACTAAATTATTTAATTTAACTTCAGAGGAGTTTAATATCAATTTACATTTCTGTTGATTTGTTAATTATTTCACCTCAAGCCCCCTCTCTAGCCAGGAGTAAACCCCCCCATTTCCAGAATGGTTCAGTCCATGCTTGGCTGTAAATTTCCACTGTGCACTTGGAGAGACTGTGCTTGAGTGGGGGAGGGGTGGTGTGTGAGGCTGTGCACTTCAGTATTGACTGCGTTGCTAGCTTAGGTTTGTGTGGGTATAAAGCATACTGTGCTCCTTGTTTTTTGTCAAGTTTCAAAAGTATTTAATTTGATATTAACTGGGGCTTATATTTACATGTTCACAATGGTATTTATCAGTTCAAAGATACAAATGCTTGTGTAATATTTTTTGGGGTTAGTTTGCTTGACAGAGTGATAGACTATAGTTGACACATTCTGCTGTGTCAAGTGTTCCTGTGCTAGCTGAGATACTGTCAATGAAGACTCGCACACAGTTTTTACATAACAAACCACGCGTTGCTCAACCAGATGGAACAGTCCTAGCAGCAGCCCACCCCTCCCCCTCTCCCTGGTTTTGTTCTCTCTTTTCTGCCCAGTCGTTGCTAGCTCCCTCAATTACAGCCAAACAAATCACACGTTCAACCTCTGCCCAAGGATGAAGGGCCTACTATATGAAGCTTAGGCTCCAGCCCCAGGATCATATGCTCTTCCCTTTTAGATATTGATTTATCTCTTTGGTTACATTATAACAAAAAATATATAACTTAACTTTCAGCCTATGAATTGGGAGTGGAGGGATAGAACACTAAGCGAATCATTAAAACTCATCGCTCACGGTAGATATTAGTTATTGTTAGTTTATTCCATGTTAATAAAGTGTTGTTAATTGTATGTTTACAGCCAATGGTTGCAAGTAAATGAAGGCACAAGGAAGGTCCTGTAATGAATAATGTAAAAAATATATTATTTGTTCTGAGACATGTGGGGCAACAGTCAGTTGATGATCTTGACTCCTTTTAATGGTTAAAATAAGTCTATTGGAAAACGGAAATATGGCTTGTGGACATAGGACATGAATTATAACCACATGGGGAACAACAGTGGGGCCTGATGGTGCCCTGTTTTGTAAGATCAAATATTTGGGATTATTTTGAAAGAATCTATTGCTAATAGGCCAAATCTATTCACGCTCAAAGTTTAAAGAAAGGTGTGTAAATAATAGATTATATTTTAGCATACAATGTATTGGAATGTATTCCGGTAATGTAAATGACAGAAAATGCGCAAATGCCGACAAAATATTATGCTCACGTTTAGAATAACCTTCAAGATGGGGACTTAATCAAAATACTTCCAACTTCCTGTGTACTGTTTAGTGTTGAAAGGTAAAAGGAGAGAATTTTGACTTGAGAGTCCATGGACCATATCATGTTGCTGTCTCAGATAGTCATGCTGGTCAACTGGAGAATTATCACATTGGTGGAATTATCACATTGGTGGAAAGATATTGCGTGGAAAAATGTGCTCACCCTTCTAGTTCTGCAACACATTATGTCAACGGCTAGTAAATTACCTCATGGACCTCAAGAGTGAGAATGGGCAATGAACTAGACAGAGGCAGCTAGCCAAGTGGACGATACTAGTTGGCTAACCAAGGATGAACTGTAGTGAAGCAAGACTACATTGATAGAATACCAGGGGATGGGCTCTTGAAGATCATACACATTTTTTGTACCACACCGGTGTAGAGAAAACATTGGACAGTTTACACCTATCATGGATTTACTGATGCTGGTTTAGGGGACTAGTTAAAGATTAGGTTTGACCTGGGTATGTGAGCAGAAGAAAGTAAACTCCAAGTATTTAGCTTACAACATCCAGCAGTGTTTTAGACAAATATAACATTTTTCACTTTTACTGAAAAAGTTTTTATTTTGGTCTATAAAATAGACCAGTATAATGTCAGTGTAACTTAAAGTTGACTTCCAGTTCACAAGTCAATTTCCAGAGCAAATGCAAAACATGCCAGCAAAACATGCCAGTGATGAAACTTGATCTGTGGTGATACCGTGGAAACACGTTTTCAGCTTTTTAGAGCCTGGCTGCACACGGCAGAGCTGTCAGCCATTTTGTTTCTGCTGGATTCAGTCACAGTGCATGAAGACAAAGGTGTGGGGGAGGGGAACATTGCGCGCTGTGCGCAATAACATTGGAATGTGTACTGTGCTGTGGGTTATATGCTGTGTGTGATGTGATTTTACAGCAGTGGTGTTAAGCACACACTTGATGATATAGGCTATTAGATGGACCTGTTTTGTAAAATCAGAAGAATATATCTGTCTCCTCAATGTTAAGAAACTTAAATGTCATTGGAATTGTTTTTATTATGTTGAGTACAAGGACATAAGAAAAGTCATAGATCATTATTATGATGTAAAATAAAAACAAACTAGATCTTGCTTATTTACATAGGCCTGCATTGACTGTGATTGGAGTAGCATTACACCTGAAAGTGGTGGTTTAGCCCTGTCTAGCTTTACATATTGTAAAGGGCGCGTTATTATTCTATTTACACTGCGGACGTTGTCAATCTCTGTCGCAAGTCGTGATGTTGACATGTAGCACAACATGAAATCAGACTCATGCTGTAAAGGATATAGCTGTCTGTTAAAACAGCAATGCAGTCATGTTGTTATACCTTGAATCAACTTGGCAAAGTTGTGCAAGTTATTGTCATAGCGTTTTATAGCGAAGTTGTGTTTAAATGTGAGTAAATAACAAGATCTATTTTCTGTAAGGTAGCTTGGATTACAGGCATTTGTTTCAGCATGTAGTGCCATATCTTGAACCCTACTGATTTTGGGCCAGGTTTTGAAAATGTCCACCCTAAAGTAATATCATTGCTGTTTTAAATTTTGTGCAATAGGCAACACTGATGACATAATGCAGTGATACAATTGTACTTCAAAACACTGTGTATCGTGTCACTTATTGATGTCATACAATGACAGAATCTGTCCAGGAAATGGAGCGGTCAATCTCATTTCTCTAAATGAAAACACCAGATTGTTTTAGTTTCCACTGGTGCTAATTATGCTGTGCTTTGGTTCATGAATTTAGGTATTTTGTCTCCTATCATATGATCTCATCTTTGCTACTTTAGTTAAATAGGGTTTTTTGTACAACCAGGCAAACTTCTAAAAAGTGTTCCTCCTGGTCCTCTGTGTGTGTGTGTGTGTGCATTTGAGTGAGCAAGATGGTGGCTATTTGGGCACTGGTTAATTTATGTAATCATTTAGTCTACACTAATGATGATCAAGCGCTAATTCTTCCATAAATCGCATGCAGTCAAAACTAATACTTCTGGACGGGTATAGCTCAGTGGTAGTGCATTTGACAGCAGATAAAGGGGTTTGCAGGTTCAGATCCGCCTCTGTGCGTCACTTTGGATAAAAGCATCTGCGAAATGAATATTATTATCGTATGCATTATATACTTCAATTTCTATATGGGCAGTTAGGATAATGCCCTTTCTTCCTAGAGGAATCTGGCCTGGTAGATCAAGCAGCACCACCTCTGTAAATAATCACATGGAGCAGGTAGATCTGGATCTCGCAGAATGTCTGCTACTCCAATTGGGTACTTACAGACAAATGAACTTTGTGCCACGAGTTATTGATGCAGAATATGGAAATGTGTGCTATTCATTTGTTGCAACCCTTCCAGCATAATACTTGAACATGAAATAGGCCAGGTACACTGATTTAATCAAATAACCTCTCCCCTGTTCTTCTTTAGGTAGAGCCTTTTGGTGCTAAATCCATGATAAGAAACAACACTACCTCAAGGTAAGATTCAACTGAACAATAATTACAACAGTTTTAGTAAATTGTTTTAATAATGTTAAAAAAAAGTGATCATGTTAAATATTTTATAATTGTATAAGGTCATAGAAGTGAATCGTACATTTTTTTATACAGTTGGCCAACATTACAGGCTACTTAATAAAAAAAAATGTAAAAACAACAGGAAGGCTACAACAGGGTGCTTACATGTTGGAACCTAGCCTCGCAACTAAATACGTTCTGCAATTGGAACAGTGTACGGAAATCATGCACCTTTTGCATAACCCTTATTGTTGCCAGCAGAGTGTATCTAGCAGACCTGATTTGCTGAGGGGGTGACCAATAGGAGCACAGTGGGAGGGGAAAGAGACAGAGCAGTGCTGCTGTAGTCTAGAAAGTATTTTCTGCGCTGCAGATCCAAGAGACCACTGCACTTGACTGCCAAAGCTTGCCAGCTCAGTCAGGGATTTATATTTTTAGTGTGGTAACAGACTATCTTTACCAAAACATTGTTTTCAGAATGTTTCCATTTTGAATATCAGCAGTCTATTAACCGGACTAAAGTTATCGGCGAATACTTTGGATCTAGCTGTATGAAGAAAGAAGGGTTGCTGTGCTCAGTGTAGATTTTGCTGTGCTTAGTCACATTTGTAGTTCCAATTTTCTCCTGTCAAGTACAATAGTAAAATATGCTGAGCTCACATAGCTAGAACCTTCCAGAACAGAAGAAAAAGGGAGAAAAACACAGCTCTCCACAGTGACCCCTGGAGTTGGTTCCAAGTCACTGCACAATTTGATGTCAACATATCTCTCACTTGTACCTTTGAAAGTTATTGTTGGAGTGCGTATAGGCTAGGTGGATGTCACAGGTGGGTAGCCACCTACGGGTGCTTAAGCCTCTAAGTTGTGGTTTTTGCCTCTCTAACATCTTTTCCCGTATCCCTTAGGTGAAAATGGAAGTTGCTGTGGCGGAGGAGAAGAAGAAAATCTTCAGAGCCAGAAAGACTATGAAGATAAGTGACCGTCAGCAACTGGAAACTCTCCACAACTCCTTATCTTCGAGCGGGCGGGCTTCATCTACCTCCTCTTCGCCTCCTCCCTTACTGAACGGCACGCACAAAGAGGATGGCCAGAAGGGGGCAGACAGTGACACCAGAGACTCGAAGAGCCCCGTTTTCACACCTTCGACCTCACCAAACTCGCGCTCCCCCCCCCTTGGCCTGTCCCTATCGTTGTCCCCCTCTCCTCCGGCTGTACCAAGTCCGAAAGCTAAGGACGACATTCCTCCTTCACCCTCGTCGCCATTCCACTCTCTGAACAACGAACTGAGAAAGATTGAGGAGGAAGGAAAGAAGGCGCGCTCTCCGTCCCCACCTAAGGAGTGTCCCCAGTTGTCTTCAGCTAAGGAGGCCAAGGAAGGACAAGCTAAAGAGGCTGTGACGGCAAAAGCAGGGAAGAAGCAAGAGGAAACAAACGGAACAGAGAAAGAGGTTTGTAACATGGAACGATTAAATGGTCAGATGAGAGTTATTTTAATTGGGGTCCAAGCATTGCTTAGCAACATCCAAACTGCCCTTAGCATGGTATGGCATGGCGGCCTAGCTAAGCTACATACTCATCTGTGTATTCTCCGCAGGAAACACGCACTGCTACCAAAAGCAGAACCACCAGTTCCGTGAAAGAATCTTCCCCAAGCTGCCCTGTTTCTCCTGCCACATCTGACAAGGTGTCTGAGAAAAGCCAGAAGCCAGAGCAGAAAGACTCTGTAACTGTGGGAACGGTTACAGACAGTACAGAGGTCAAGGCTTCCGAGGCGCCTCTAGCCAAAAAGGAGAGATCCTCCTCCCCCAAGGCTACCACAGGGTCTCCTGAACCCTCCTCATCCTCATCCCCCTCTACCGGACCTGTGCCAGCCGAGGACATCAAAAAAGTGGCCATTAAGAGTGGGAAGGGTGATGGTGATCAGGGAATGAAGGCAGAGGTAAAGGAAGATGAGAAGATGGAAGTGGACTTAAAAGAAAAAACGGAAGCGAAAAAGGTGAAAAAAGAGCTGAAGGTGGAGGATTTACCATCGTCTTCTTCATCTTTATCATCTAACACAGGTATGAAACCGACATATTGGGATGGATTGAATAATTGGGAATGTAACAATACGAGAGAAACTGGGACAATATCGACAACGCTCATCTTCAAACATCTGTGAAAATTGACTACAAAAGTTGTACTACACAGGCTGTAGTTCAGTGCGTATTAATGACACAGTCTTGTGTACATTTTTCCTGACAGCTGTTAAAGAAGAAAAGAGCTCCTCTGGACATAAACGTCCTCTGTCGGAAGCTAATGTCAAAGATGAATCGAATGTGGACCGAGATGGGAAGAGGCAGAGGAGGGATGGTGTTGAGTTAGAAGCACAGCTGGAACTGAAATTCACTGCTAAAGCTGGCAGTCGCCATAAAATTGAAAAGGTGGGTAACATTGGTCGTTGGCAGTGGGATGTGCCCTTTCCCATGTCTTTCAAGGACAATTCCAAGCGCAGGAGTCATAGCCGTAGCCTTTTAACAATATAAGCCATGGATATTTCTTGCATTTGTATACTAAGTAAGCTCACAAGACGGATCTATATTTCCTAACAAAATATTTGTTGTTACTTTGAAGGTCAAGCACTTAGTTTTTCTTTCTAGTTTCATTGTGTGGATTGTTTTATAGTTCGATATGTGTTTTGATCAGGTTGTTCAGCAGTTGGTGGAGGAGCGGATGAGGGTACTGCAGCTGACAGTCTTCGACCAGAGTTTGCAGGAGTTAAAGGAGCGTATAGACAAGATCGACTGTGCCACCAAACACCAGAGCGCCCTTAACACACTACAGGTAAGAGGAAATGGAACTAAAACATACAAATTCTCGACCTCTACAGCATTCTTTATTTCATCCAATACAATTGTCAACCCAAGCCATTAGTCTCAATGTAAACATATCAAGTAAAACATGACACACGTATTAGAAATTGCAGGTGCAATAAACTCATGCCAAATCTTTTTCAGGCTAAAATAGCTAGACTAGCGAAAAAGTTTGGAGAAGCCAACCAGTCCTCAGAGAATAAAACAAAGGAGGTAGGAAAACAGAAGTGGGACAGAATCCCAATATTATCCCGCCTAGATATCCAACACTGATACCAAACTGTCCACAAAAATAAAACGGTGCCCCATGTTACTAATGTACCCTATCATTTGTTTCCCACAGGTGCTCACAACCCCTGTAACTAAGACTCCAGTTTCAACCAATTCCACTCCTATGCAGCGGTAAGAGCTCAACCTTTCAATTCTTAAACATCCTTAGAGTTTGAGCAAATGTTTTGAAAGATGTCAGAAAGCTATAGGATTCAGTACTGTAGCCCATTACTCTTTGAATTTATTTAAATGTTAAATTGATTGACAGAATGTACGGTAAACAAGAACATTTAATATGGTCTCATTCTCAATTCAAATGGTGTAGCATTGTGCTTCAGGCTGTGTATGTGGGTTTGTATTGTGTTCCCTTGTATGAACGTGACAAAACCAGACTAAAGCCCATATCTCACATGGTGCCACGGTAACGTGTGATTGAATGTGTAGGTTCTGTACCGGATTGTGTCAGCAGTATTGTTAACTCCAGAGGCTGGAATACAATCTGGCGGAGAGTGAATTATGACATCAATCCCAAAACACCACTTTGGGATTTGACGATATTTTCGCCCATTAAGGGTTGACTTCTCAGAGAACATGAAGGGCTTACCCTTCTATAAAAAAATACCAAAAATCCCTCGCTCAGCGACAAATTTTTTTTTCTTTTTACGGAGTAGATGAAGGCGCGTCGTTTTTTACATTTTTTTTTTTCTCTCTCCACCGTCAAAAACATCACATGGTCCTGAGTCTTGTGACGTTCTACAATGTGAAGCTTGAGAGCAGCCCCAGGCTCTTCAGAGTGTTAGTGTATGCAGCACCCGCTACAACTGCACCTCTCCTCCCCAACAGCGTGCTCCGGGGGCTGACGCCGGAGCCGCAGTCCAAGACACGCAGAGGGTGGCTGGCGCCCTCTCTTGTCAGGATACCCGTACAGTCGATCAAACAGGAAATGACAGAGGAGGAGGAGGATGTAGAGCTACCCACGCTCCCCTCGGAACGGAGGACTTCAGTGGCACATCAGCTGTTGGAATATAACGAGGGGCCGGCTAGAAAAGATGTACAGCTTCGAGCGCTCACAAAGGAGAAAGAGAGGCAGCTGTTCTTTGGCTGCAGGGACAGCCAGATGAAGCACAAACCGGTCCGTTACGCTGTGCTTCTCTTCCGAAACCTTGCCCACTATGAGGACTACAGCAGCTGGGTTGGACAGGTCAATTATGCTGGGCTTCAGAGCAAGGAAGCACTTCCTGTGAACTTGAGGAGGACCATGAGGGCTCTTTTGGAATATCGCTTCAGCAATTTGAGGCGAAGTGATTGGAATAAGATCCGTGACGCAATCAATGCAGATCTACGAGTGAAGAAAAAAGAAGCATTTTTCTCTTTGACTTAAGATTTTTTTATGGAGAAGCCTTTTCATGTTCATTTTTAAGTTCATCAATTGTACTCTTGTGGAGAAACTTTTACTCTATGAATTGTTCCAATGTATGTGTTTGACTAATGGTGAATTGACTAATGTTATGCCCCATATCACAGCACTCAAAATATAAATACGGTGCTCGCTAAAATGAAACTTTTGTGATCTGACAAATGACTTGGGTCTCGGATTTTATCATACAGAACAGGATACCAAATTGCAGTGATCCATGAGTCAATCGCTAAGTGCAGCTCAACATGGCAACAAACCATTTTTTTTCTTGCGGATCACTCACCCAAATAACTTCACAATTGAGAGTGCACATCCTTGGGTCCTGACCACTGCACCTGCCGCATTTTAATCATCAGACAATGCCCAGTTCTCTATGATTGAGCCACAGACACAGAAATTCCGGCCTTTATAGTTAAATATTTAGTTAAAGTCTGCAAATTGGGAAATCCGGTCCGGATGATGCGTTATGATCTGGATGATACTGTGCATCAGCACATACTCAATGTGGAATGAACTCCTTTTTTCATTTCCAAAGAAAAAAAAAAATGCAAGATTGAAATGGAATACTGAGGAGGCCTGATAATGTGACTGAAATGCCATGGATATGTGTGACAAAGCTGGTTACCACACCCTGACCCTGTGTCTATGAACAACTCAAAGCATTCTACATTTTTCTAAACAGGCCAGTCCGGACCTCTATGGAGGTAAAGCAGATCCCCACCACCCCTGTGTCAACCAACCCCCCTGGTGAGTAAGAGGAACGTCTTTCCTTACACTAACCCTTATTTCTAGTGTTCAAGACATGACAAAGATTGGGAAGTTATAACTTCTTTGGTCACTTAATCTGGATTCTTGGCTCGCCGACGAGCCAGAAACGCTGCGCCCCCCTCCCTCAGTGAGAACGCACTCAATTCCCAAAAATATTTTTTTAAGGACGGCTACACATATGATACCTCGTTGGAAAGCTAAGATTCTTGTGCTTTCATTGAAATAAACCAATTCAAGCTAAACTTGCAACAGCAAGTACTTTTTATGTCTTTGTTAATACATTGTTCCCCAGACAAAGACAAAATAAAACGTTGTACTAACCCTAAAAGGTTCAGAACAGTCCAAGTATGCAAACGACCTATCGACTTGATTTACGTTACATTCCCAAATGTCCAAAGTATCTAACCATGTCCAGTAGTTCATCCAAATGAATGTATTACATTCATGAATAGCCATTATCCTTTGTTTCATTATACTAGTTAGCCAACGAAAGAAACTATTTGTTCACATAAAAGTTGTATTTTCTCAGGTTAGCAACGGTCTATTTACTATCTAAAGGCATCAAAATGTCCGTTGAACCCTCCCCTTTTGATTGACACCATGATTGACCTATTTGGAGCTTCCATTGCCTGTCCAAGGCCTTCAACAGCCAACCAACGACTCATCTGAATTGATGGCCCATCACACCCCACCTTTGTTTTCTTTGTTTGAAGCTCAGACCAATCAAAACCAATCGTGGAAATGACTGACAGTTTTTTTAGCCAATCGCTTTCTGAAAACAATGATATGGGACTTCCCAGGTAAGTGTAAACATTGAAAAGCTAGACTCTATGCGCAAGGAGCTACATATGTTCATGCGTCTTGCGCGTTTTGGGAACGGAGAATCATACAGCTTTTTGACGCAGTTGGATATCGATTTCATTATGGCAAAGAAGACACAGAAAACGAAGTATAGTCTCACAGAAGTTTTAGAAGAAGTTACTGGATATGATAGTGATTTATCTGACAATTTATCCGATGCAAACACAGATTTTTTGGACTTTGATTCAGAAGCTAAGGAAATCTTTCTGGAAGGAGGAGATATTACCCTGGATAAGTAAGTTTCGTTTCATATTATAAAACATATTTTACTGTATACTCCGCATGAATAAGCTTTAATTTGAAATCCAAAAACAAAATGTTGCCGTGTGTTTGTAATCATTTGTTGTTTCTTGTTTCAAATGATTACAAACACACGGCAACATTTTGTTTTCGTTATTGTTTTTGTGACTTGTTGTTTTACTGAATCAGAGCAGATTGCTCCATTTGTCATGGTATAACATAGTTTTTACATAGCCAAAGCACCCAGTATTTCTTCTAGCACCAGAAAAACTATATTTGTGTCTTCAGAGAGACCCTGGCTGTTGAGGTCGCAGAGTTGGAGTCTCAACCCTCATCCGGTCCCTCATCTTCCATCGTGCCTCAACCCACAGCTAGTCACAGGCCGGTGCATATCAGTGGAGACAGCACCACTGGTCGGCTGAGGTGCAAACACTGTGGTTTGCGCACACCAGTGAAGTGTTCAACCTGTAATGTTGCTTTGTGCTTTGTCCCCAAACGTGACTGCTACAAAGACTGGCATGTTGCCCAAAACATTTTGTAAAATTGTAAATAATTTGTCACAATTCACTGTATGTAAATAGTTTAGTGTGTTTTTCGTATATAAACTTCTTTACACAATAGCTCTTGTTTTGACTCTTATTTGCACGTTTAGTTTCAAGAAGGTGAAAAGCACTCTTATGCCTCAGTTACTCTGTTTCAATAACACTAATGGTGAATCTGAATATGGGATATGATAGCTCTGAGTGTCACCATTCATTAGAGCCCAAACTTATGACTGTACGTGACATTGTTCAAAAGTTGTAGCCTTATATGCTAGGTATGTGGCCATGGTTTCCACGGGTCCTTTTGGAGTCTCCAAAGGGCACTTTTGGAAAACGCCTGGATGTACCCTTAGAAAAATGTGTGTATAACATTCCTTTATTATGGTATTATAATCTACTTTTGAGTTGTATTGGGTCAGGCTTTATGCTGTGGTCCAATATGGTTTTCCAGCTTATACCAACCACTTCGAGGCCTATTCAGGCATGTGTTTTCAAAACTAAATCTAGGCGGAAATAGAAACTTTCAGTTTCCTTGTGTTCTAGCTTCTATTACTCAACACCAGTAGGACTTACAGGGTCCTGACAACAGGGGAAAAAACTTCAGTGTCAGCTTTCAAACGAGACCATTTACATGCATGTACTCCAAATGGTTCAACAGCTTTTAATTTACTTTGGGTATGCTGTTTAGGCGTTTTTAGGCACATTTAACAGGTTTCAGAAGAGGTTAAAGGTGTGTATATTCATCCCATTCTTTTTTTTTTCTTTTAAATATTTTCTGAATTAGTGTCTCCTGCCCAGTCCAAGTCTATTCCTCCCACCTCCACAACCACAACCATGGTAACACCAGGCCCCATTCTCCAGCTGATCTCAACCAGCAATACCACCACGTCCACACTGGGCACCAGTGCTACCCAGAGCCAGCCTACAGGAACCTTGTTACTCAAGACTGCTCAAGGGACCAATATGGTGGGCCAGGGCCAGCCTGTCCTCATCCAGCTACATCCAGCCCTGTCCATGCCTAATGGGCAGCCCGGAACCGTCGTCAACATCCCCGTCTCCTCTTTCACAACTGTCAACTCCCACAACAAACCCAAAACTACCACTTCCACCTTCATCCTCAAGGCAGCTCCCTCCACCACAACGGCCACGACGATGGTCCCGGCCATCCAGGCCTCCACCTCCCAGATGACCCCAGCCCAGATATCTCTGGCTCGCTACCAGGGAGGTGCGGGGAGCATCAGCACACCCTACGCAGGAGTGTCTGTGGCTACAGCCAGGATGCCTGTTCAGTCTGTTTCCGTAGCAGGGGCGGTGTCTTCATCCTCCTCACCAGCGGCCTCCGGTCCAGCTGCGACAGGCTCGACAGCTCCTGGGACGCCCTCTGGGACAACAATGACATCCAAGACAGGTGGGTACCTGGCACCACTGGGAGCCCACTCAAAATGATTTTTCAAGTAGTTCAAGCTAATTATTCAGCTTTTACAAGGGTTTTACAAACTGGCTTTGTAAAAAAAGTTCAAGTGGCTTTGTAGAACTTCCTGCTTGTTCTGGTTGATGTGTATTGGAATGTTTTTTTACACAGCAGAATCAGTGGCTGTTTTACAAACCACAAAAGAAAGACATGTAAATAATAATAACTCCCTCACTTCTTTCTCTCTCAACTTCAGATAATCAAGCCACAGGCTCTACTCCAACCAAAACGCCTGTGCAGGGGCCCCGCCCCAAAGGCTCTGTCATAGACCTTACTGAGGACGACGATGATGTACAAGGTAAAGATGAGATTCCAACAAACAAAATAACATTGCTGTTGTATGGTTTTATTTAAAAATGTATTTATTTAGCAGACGCTTCGATCCAAAGCGATATACAAATGGGGCAAATAGTAGCCACAGCAGGATTATCTAGGACCAGAAATGCATAGTTAGTGTAAAGTAATACCATTTTATAATTTCAGTGGGGACAGCCCTGGGACGCTGGGTAGCGGCATCTTAATTTTCTTCACTCTGTCTCAAAGTTGCCAATCTTTTCTCCCTCTGATAATTCTTCCCCAATTCTTCACAGTGACGGGCGTTAAGAAGGCCGTAGGCATAGCTGCTCATCGCCCTCCAGGACCACCCCCTCTGATAAGCATTCCTACAGGTGAGAAACACCAGAGTGTGTGTTTGTGTGTGAATGATATAGCAAAACAAATGTGGGTACCATACATCTAATGTGCTGAAAAACAATTCACCATATCCTGATGTATCTTAGTATTGGTGTTCAGCCCAAGGTTGTCATTTCATGCAGTTAAGAGTCCTATGACCTTTATCCCAGAATTGTGACTCACATTGTTTGTATCTTCAAAACAGGTGCTACTGCGACGTTGTCTCCTCAACACCCTGTGAGCAGTCCCCAACATACAGTCCACCACCGCCCCCCACTGGTGAGAATCTTAATCCTCTCAAATGTTCTGTTCGAGGCATTTTTTGTTGTCTGTAACTGTAACTTTTTAACCTTCTTACTTATAAATCTCTTGCATCTCTCACAGGACTCCCCGGTAAAAACACACCTTAGTACACCATCCAGAACCTCCTCCACAGCCCTGCCCTCCTTACCGACAGCACCCCTGCCCGCCACCCGCCTGCCCCAGGAGGCTGCCCTGACCTCTCTCCCCCAGCAGCCTCAGCTCAAGCTGGCTCGGGTGCAGAGCCAGAACGGTATTGTTCTTTCCTGGTGCGTGTCCGAGACCGATCGCACTTGCGCCACTGTGGACAGCTACCACCTGTACGCTTACCACATGGACAACTGTGCCGCCAACGGGCAGGCTTTGCAGCATTGGAAGAAGATAGGCGAGGTCAAAGCCCTGCCTCTACCAATGGCCTGTACGCTCACCCAGTTTGTGTCTGGATCAACGTATTATTTCGCTGTCCGAGCCCGGGACATCTATGGTCGGTTTGGACCCTTCTGCGAGCCTCAGTGTACTGATGTCATCAGCTCCTCCTCCTCAGCGAGCTGAACCAATCAGAATGGAAGAGGGCACGCATTTTGGGAGACGTGCATATTTGTGTTTTAGGAAGTTGAAATAGCTGTTAAATTCTTTAGGGAATGGAGTTAGGATCCCTGTGTTAAACACATTGTACACAACCACATCCAGGGACGTCCATGGTAAATATATGTTGCTGGGACCCCAGATGATAATCTGGTTTGCTACAGGATTTTGGTCAACTGTTATGTATTATTTTTGTGATTTAAGATATTGTTCAGAATTGAATTAAACCTCTACAGGCTGTTCAGATATGCTGACATCTGTTACCTGGTCCAGTTCCTATTTACTTTACAGGAAATGGTTGCATCCAAATGCATTGTTGTGTTGGGAAACTAAATACAAATAATGATGGTAATTTTGTATGTTTGTCTGGTAACCAGACTTTGACAAATACAATAAAACGTTTTATAAAAAAACTTTTCTAATTGAGGTTTCTTGTTTTGATTACAATTATATAAAAAGTATTCAGACACAAACTTTGAATTGGAATACTGCATGAAACAAGTTTTTGGGAGTTGTTATAGGGAAGCAGGAGCTTCCTTTTCCAACATCATTTAGTTAGGTGTCTGGAAGCTGCAATAATCATTATAAATCAAGAACAAACACGAGTAGCTATTTTGAGAAAATAACTTGCACTCACATTTTCTAACAAACTGACTTGTAATATCTCAAGATATTTGAGAGAATAAAGGTCAAAACAAAGGTTTTAACTTCATGAAGCTTTAATTACGTTACATCTAGTCCTACTTATACTGCGCATACATTCAAAGTCAAAAGTCAAATTCAGAGTCAAATAGTGCCAGGCCACATTTAAGTTTTAGTTCTCTTAACCACATAAAGACACCACTGATCAAAGAACACTTTATTAATTCCCAAGATTGGGAAATGTGGATGTTACAGCAGCAGAGACAGGTAAAAAACATAAATAAAGAATAAAATACAATGGATAAATTATAAACATCTATACTATAATGCAAGGACTGTCTGTCCAGGGTTCCCCGCAGCACTTTGCAGTTAAGCCTAAGCAACACACGCCTTAACTACGTTGTCAAAAAAAGAATTTGAGCGATATCCGCCGCCGTGTTACTCTGTCCTGTTTTCTCCCTTTCATTCCAAACCGTGACCAACGCCAGCCTAGCCTGGTCCTAACCAGACTCTCGTACATTTCATTTGTACATAATGGCTGTTTATCAATCCGAAGAACACTGAGAACGCAAGTACATTCTTTTGAAGAACGTTCTTGCAAGCGTCCTTGCAAGAATGGTGCAAATTGAGCAGAAGTACGTAGGAAGGCAGAGCCAGGCTAACGCCAGTCACCCTTCTCTGCAGAACTCATAAAAATGTGTTTTTTGAGGAAACATTTTGACCACATTTCATACAATAATTGGAGCTCAAGGTGCTTCACATAAAATCAATAATTAAACAATAATACAAGTAATAAAAGTAACCCTTCTGAGCACAGGCTTTGCGGTATCTCAAGACAAAGTTTTTGTGGTTTCTCAATATAAATAAAAATGTAATTCAACAAAAACACAGGCTGCAGTCTTTAAGGAATCCAAAACACATAAGCCGCAGTTTTTGCAGTATCTCAAACCACAGTCTTTGCAGTTTCTTGAGTCACAGTCTTAGTGGTTTCCCAATATAAATGTAACTCAACAAAATACAAGCCGCAGTCTTTGCGGGAATCCAAAACACATAAGCCGCAGTCTTTGCGGTATATCGAGCCAGTCTCGTGGTTTCACCATATAAATGAAAATGTAAAAATGTTTTACGATGGATCCCTTTTTAGCCATATTTAGTTTGGGGTTTGGATGAAAAACTGGCTAGCTAACTAAGAGAAAGGAAATATCTAAAGTGGTTTCTTTATTTCAGTACAGCTGGAAGGAAATTAGCTACAATTGTTACTGTGTAGACTACACAAACAACTCAATATGGCTTAAGCCCAAGACTGAAATTGATTTGAAACCAGGACTTAATTGATGGACAACCTGCAATTCACAAATATGTTTATAGCCCACTGTCATTTAGGAGCACATTTTTTTTATGGCGATAAACACCGATACAGCCAGGTGAGCAGTGCTGATTGCTGCTATAAGAGAATGCCTGAAATGATTTTGCCGAAGACTCTGCTCTCCATCTGCCACAGGTCCGAGGGGATGGGAGGGGGCTGCATCTTGTGCACCTGCAGGGGCTTTCTCTGCTTCTGAGCATGGCAGCCACTTAAGCACTAAAATCTGTCAGATTGTGTTATTATATCTGATTGCATTCCATACAGCCGCATTGACCTAGAAGTGCCATTGATAAGGATTCTCAAACTTCGGCATTTCCCCTTAATTGTGACGATGTTCGGTGAAAGGCTGAAAGCAACTCATGATGTTGCAACTCGGTTGGCAGAGGCGTAAGGAAATTCCACAGCTGGTGTATTGAATGAAAAACCGTTTACATTTGGATAGGCGCGCTTTACTTCCAAAATAAAGGCCATTTAGGGTGCGAGTGAAAAATACTTTTAACTTAAAGTAGAAAAAACTGCACTTTCAAGATTGCCTCATTGCTTATTTTGACCAGTTTATTCACAGACGCGTTTCGGCCACACTGACAATGGCTTAAGCCGAAACGCGTCTGTGAATAAACTGGTCAAAATAAGCAACGAGACAAGCTTGAGAGTGCAGCTTTTTCTACTTTAAATCGATTACATTCTCAGTCTTCAATACACAAAATACATTATTCTAAGTTGGGGTTTGAAGAACGATGTGCTTACTGTAGCCTATAGGCACAGTCTAGTTTTTTGAGCTCTTGCTCAGAAACTTTCAAGTAAAGAGATAATACCAACCTATTTCCCAGGCGGGTAAACACGATCACATGGTCAGCAGTAGTCTACAACATTCCATAAAGTGCAAGTGAGATTTACAATTTTCCCCGTAAACACATATCGCCAAGTTGGAAGCCTAGTCATGACAGGCTACAGATGTATCACCTGCCACTGGAGAATTGGCGCGAAATCATGACCGCACGTGCTGTTGAGCGCCTATTGCTCTTGAGGAGCCGCTTCAAGACTAACCGGGGACTAGCTTCAAATATGAAGACAGACTGCGAGAACATCAGAAATGAAGGAGACATCCTATCAACTAATACACTATGTAAGTCAACATGTTATTTACTTTGTTGGCTATCAGGCCATTTAAGGCTTATTTTAGTTCTGGTAGCCTATGCCATTAACTATGCCGAAATTAACTCGTTTTCTCCGATTCCCCGTGATAAATGTTTTTGTTCTTGAACGAAGTAGCCTAGGCTACGCATCGAGTAGCCTAGTGAAGCTGCACTCATGTCCATACTGCAATAGAGGGAGCCATTGCTTTTTTCCCGGACATCGTTTTTTCCACATTAACGCTGACTGTATCCCTTTAATTTAGAATCCTATAGAGGGACCCACCTCCACGCATCTGTCTCCATCTCTTTCTCTCTCCCTGGTAAAGAAGGGGAAACAGAGTGAGTGGAGAAGCTTGAGTTCTGCGCTCTGTATTCTATAGCCAGACAGAAGTGTCAGTTATCCACTCTATCTCTGGATAACAGCAGCACAACAGCATGCAGCCGTCTGAGTGACATGTCTTACTGTTGCTGTGTTGGAGAAGGGTTACTTCCTATCTGAAGTACAGAAGGTGCCACCTTGTTTTGAGGAAGAAAAGAAAAGAAGACTGAAGATTTAACAGGTGGAGAGAGGGGGAGATTACTGATACCCCCCCCCCCCCCCTCACCTTACTAAAACAGCAAAACGGAAGGCCTTGGAGTATTCAATTTTTTCTTTCGTTTTATATTTTTTCTATTCCTCATCGCGGTGCTTGGAGGTGCTTCATCTTTTCATATACTTGCTCTCTCCATCATTTGCCTTCTTATCTATTTTTCCATATACCTGGTGTACAATTTTCTCTATCTATGAGTGACAAAGAGAGAGAGAGGAGGGGGAGTTTCTATTTGATTTTTTGTCCTTTCTTTCCCCTCTCCACTCTTTCCCACACCATTCCATCCTTTTTGATTCTGTCTCAATCTCTCCACACCTTTCTATCATCAGTTCCTCACACCGCATTCCACTCCTCCTTTCTCTCTCTTTCTCTCTCCTCTCTTTCTGTCTCTCTCTGTCTCCAACTCAGATGCTAATGAACTTGGACTGAATTTTTCAAAGACAACTAAACAGCGCTTCATCAATTACTCTTTTTTTCCTTCTTCTCTTTTGGTCCCTTCTCATCCATGCCCTATGCATCACAGTTTTGTGGGATTCTTAATTGTAACACTCGGTAGGTTTACTATTGTTTAGTGTCTGTCTATCTGTCTGTCTGTGTGTGTATTTGTGTGTGCTTTACGTATACATAAAACACACATTAACACACACACACTAAACTATGGTTAAAAAGACGAGAAACATGGTTGTTCAGTCAGTTGATACTGGTCTCACAATTTCCTAATGCCCATCCTTTCTTCATCAGTAATTTCACATCCTTTTTAAATGTCATTTTTTAAAAACTGTTACTTATTTCTTCTGTGATTTGGACATTCTTCTTGTCTTTTGTCATAATATTTTTTCTCCAATGTCAGAAAAATTGATCTAGTTTTACCTTCAGCTATACTTGGAAATAGCCCAATATCTGTCTTTCAGGATTTGAGAAGCTATGTATTTCAACTGTGATTATTCCCACATACGTGGTTTTACATAGTCTAGAATAAATTATTATCAGACATCCATGAATATTTCTTACCATTGCCATAAACCCTCATCACATCAATGCTTGAAACACACTCTTCCATTCTCCTGGTCAATTCGTTTTCTCACTCCCACCCTTTTCCTCCTCTTCCTTTTCTTTCCTCCTCACTTCCTTTCAATTTTTTACAGTCTGACACTACAGTATAGTAATAACAGCCCTTTCACAAGTAGCCTAAATTTGTACTATGCGCTATTAAAGCTTTTCTTGTAGTACAGTAGGAACCCTATTCCATCTCCTCTTTAATTTGAGATACAATCACACCAGCCAGTAGACCCTGTTGAGCCGTGGGATTAGCAGTGACTGTACAGTAGATTAAAGACGAAGTAAAAGCGTTGCTATGGATATGAACCATGTCAGTGTGTGTGTGTGTGTAGGTTGGAGATAGCAACAGACCGATAGACAGATAAGCGTAGAGATAAATTCTAGGAAGCATACTCATCTCATCGTCCCTGTTTTTCTTTCACACTTTTATAAATCTCTCCCTCTCTCTCTCTTTCTCTCTCTTTGTCACATTTCCCTCAGTTCTGTGCTCTTGGATGATTCACTTCGGTATCTCATGGCTTTGGGAGTACCTTTTCAAAACGTCACCACCACCACAAAAAACATCCACATATCTTTTTATAGGTCAACAGCCACGCACATTCATAAAGCAACACATCCAGTTTCTGACACATTTGAATGCATTTATGTCTACAACTTTTGTCCTTTTTTTCCTTTCTTGTGGACTAAAAAAGAGGTTGAAACACCTCCCGTTTGTCATTTGAAGGGGGGGGGGATGTACCCCATTCAGGAATAAGAAACCACACGTTTTGTGCCTGCGTTGTCGTCACTGTTGTGCCCCACACTTCTGTTCTTCTTTAAACAACCTTTACTACAAGTTCATAAATAATAAGTTACAGAAAAGAGTTAAGTAGGTGAGTAGTGAAGTAATAACACACACCTGCTTCCCAACTGAGTGTGTCTGTGCATGTGCGGAGGTGTATGTGTGTGTGCCAATGTGTATGTGCCTTTGTTTAATGTGTGTGTGTGCCAATGTGTATGTGCCTCTGTGTAATGTGTGTGGTTTATGTCTGTGGGTGTGAGTGGATTGGTTTTGTGTGTGTTTAGGGGGTGGTGGCATGTGTGTGTGTATCAATCTGCATGAACTTCAACCAGCAGGCTCCTCACACATAATGTTTGTATTTATAAGCCTGCACTGTTAAACCTCTTGTCACCCAACTGTGACTAATTGGATATGTATCAAGCCAAGTCTTTGATGTGAATCCATTGCCTATACGTTTACACTTTCTATGAACTGTGCTTTTACTCACTGTACATACATACTATTTATAGACTACTTACTGTAAATACTATAACAAAGTCTACCCCTCCCTTCAATGTCCCAAATACATTGCGTACATTTACTTAAAAGTAGAAACTTTATGGACTAATAGGATAGCCTATTTATAGGCATTATTCTATGACTGCCTGTTGTTCATTGTGGAAAAGGTTATGGTTCATTATCTACACCCTTGTCTCTTCATGCTTTGATTATTTAAGCTACGTTACCCCTCCAGAGCTGTTAGTTTCTCTCTGTATCGGAGATGATGAATCTGTAGACATGAATCACGAGGCTAATATGACTCATGTACCAGTCCTGTGCTGTATTGTGGTCCTCAGCGATGGCCCTTAATAAGGATGCATTTCAGGGTGCATCATACAGTGCAAATGATGGTGGTGTGTGCAAGGCTCGAGTGGCCTCATATCAAAATTGTATTTGTATTCACTCTACCTCCTGCTCTGTATCCAGCCATTTTTTTAAACTTCTGTCTTTTTCAGTTTTATATATATTTTATTTCAACCTTTAAGTTATGGTTAGCTGAATTTTCAGGGGTGGTAGATACATCTTGCCCCTGACACCTTTTGATATATTTGGCATAGTTTGATTGGCTCTGCTTAGATGCTAGGCCTAGTACCCTTTTAAATCAATATCTGTAACTTAGGTCACATAGGTGTCAAATGTTAACAAAGGTTAGAACACTTGCTATTGCTAATAGAACATCACAGAGACGTTAAATTCCTAGCAGTATAAGGGTCTTAACTTTTCCTTAAAACATTCCTTCTCTCTTGGGAGAAGGAAACCCACAACTACCACAGTTTGACGGTAATTGAGTGTACTTTCCACCAAATCCACCTCAATGATTTAAAACAGCTTTTAAGGAAAAGGAAAGTCAAGTTGGATATGTTTTTAAAGGTTAGCTGTTATCAATATTTATTTGTACCCAGTATCCCCCCTAAAGGTATTTTTTGTCCCTACTTCAGAGTGCTGCTCACCCAATTCCTTTGGGGGTTTTAAGCATGCTTGTTAAAATAAGGAAGCAATAGAGAGGGGTGAGGTTGTCAAACAGTTACCTTACTGGAGGCAATACAAAGTGGTGAAAAACTATGTGTTCGGGGGCATTTCTGGACACTTTCTATGAAAAAATGACCTGCCTGCACAGGCTCAGCTATGCTTTGATCAATATTTCGGAGTAAATTCCAAATTGAATACTATACAGCAAAGTGGATCCTGCATATACCTATATTATCCACATGATGTGTCCTTGACAATATGTACAGGAATATGTATATATTTAATACCAAGTTTTGTCCACTTCCTTTAGATAACAGTTTGAAATCTATTCTTTGTTACATTAATTTCCATATAAGAAAAACATGCCAATTATTATTTTTTATACTTGTTTTTATATTTGCTCAAGTGCAATATTTACTTGTGCTCATGCACTGTAATATGCGGTAATAACATCATTTGGATGCTTGGAATACTACTGAAGGTTTAAAAGAGTCAGAGAGAAAGATGGGTTTGTAAATAAATTTAGTTGAATACATAATTTATTACCCTGCCAGACAGGATTAAAATTCCACTCGCACACATATCCTCTGACAACTTTCCCAGGGCTAAATTGCAGGCACAGCACACACATACACTTCCTAAAGGGGTACATGCTAGAATGAGGGTAGCAATGCAGGACACAGAAAGTGGGCAGGGATGGGAGGAAGAACATGAGAGAGCATGCATTCATTAAAGGTGAAGTGTTGAGATCAGAGACATCACCATATCCGGACAAAATATATTCCTCCCACCCCAAGCCCTGCATTCTTCCCAACAAAATCACCAAAGCACCTCACGTTCACTCAACTCTTGCCTCGCCTTGTCGAAATTTAACAAAACAAAACGTCTTTGATATTTGTTAAAGGGAGGAAATTTTGTTGGATCAAAACCGCTGGTTCATTGAGATTCAAGAGAATAGCGAGCGTGGTTAACCACCTCGGGGGCTTGGCGGAGCTAAGCCTTGACCTTGCGGGCCAATTGACTTGTGTACACGACAACGTTTAGCCCCTTCCACACAGGCAGCCTCCATCATCCACTGCCTCTGTGGTGGTTAACTCTGTCTCTCCTTTTCCTCAGCGTGACCAAAAGGAGAGCTTGTCATGGACCGACAGACAGACAGACAACGATGACTCGCTGAGTCTCCCAAGAAGACCACAAAGTGAAGAGGCATAGAAGGGAGTGATAGAAGACAGAGGAAGAACGAGGAACACGTTCTCTCTTTCTCCCATCTTGGAATCGTCAAGGCAACCGTGTTCACACATACTTGCACTCAGAGACTTCTCAAGAAGGGAATCTCGACGAGCTGTTTCACCAATGGAAAAAGGGAGGATGGGTTGCCGTGAAAGAGACGACTAAGAGAGGGCCTCCATCTGTCCCTAATCGATCATTCAGTCTTTTTGTAGTTCACCCGCACATTCTTACTTGACATTTTAGGTTGACTGGTGACTGTGACTTCTATTTTCAAAATTTGATGTTTAATACAGTGAATACAGGTACATTAGGTTTGTATGTTAGATGAACATTTTATTTTGTAGCCGTATTCAAATTAGGGAAAGGGGCTGAGTTTCTCAGTTAAGCTTCCCATTCCCATAGACTCAGTTCCCTTCAATCTTGACTAGATCAGGTTATTGCCAAGATAGTTTTAAATCTATTTTCCAACCTCTAGCTGAGCAGTATTTCACGCACGCCAGTTATCATCCCCGACCTCTATACCCCCCTAGCAGACAAACACACACACACACCGGGCTCTGATCCCTCCTTCTCCAAGACCTCTCCAGTCATCTCCACACGGCTTCATCTTTCGATCCCTCCATCCGGGGCTATGAGAGGAGGAGTTGCGTCCCAGACCACACCATCATGCCAGCTCTGAAGAGTGGGGAGGACATCTGGGCTGGCAATGTACAAGGTACGTCTCCGTCTTTACTTCATGTTCTTTTTGGTGACATTTGTTTAGCATATTCAGCGAGTGGAGTTATGTATAGTCTTTTTTTACTGAATCAATCCACAAAACTTAGTTGGATCTCTATCCAATCTCATTTTAAGCTGATATGTCTATCTACCTGATACACCATAGACATATGGGTCCTTATATTAATGCCACTGTATTGTGACTAAGGTTGGGGTTGATTTGAGCTCCAATCTTCATTTCCGGTAGCTGTTATGGTGTCCTCACAGGCTCTTTAACTCTGTTACGGAGAATGTTTTAATTCATACCAGGGGTCATGCACACACAGTGTCCTCTCTGCTGGCCTTTCATAATATGGAATGTGCTTTGCTCTGGGTTGTGCAGTGACATCATCAAAGAATCAACCAGCATGCTTTGAGGCATGTCACTCTGTTCTAATTTTCGTTAGGTACCCTGGCCCTAAGACTAAGATTGTTGTTGCTAAAAGCCAGAACATTTTTTTTTTTATTGTTTTTGTTAAGGAGCTTAAGGAAAGAAAATGGAGGAGCCATGGTCACGTTGGCTTTGTACTCCACTGTCTCTCCCTCTCTTGCTCTCCCTTTCGCTGCGTCTCTCTCTCGCTCTCTCTCTCTCTCTCTCTTTCTTGTGAATTTTGGGAGAGCTTCATGTTGAGACAAGGGATAACGAGGTACCGTCTTCAGTGAACACATCAAAAATGTCTGAGATGTGCTACTTCACAAGGAGAAGCAGGTCTAGACTATAAAACTCAACTGGGGAAGTTCGCTTTTTTTATTCATTATAGCTAACTTCTTTATGCTGAGCTTGCTCACTCCTACCAGGCAGCTGCCAGCTATGGCTTGTTTGACTGATAAGGGAGATGGAGAGAGAGAGGGAGAGCGGGAATGAAAGAACATAGTGGATTTGGAGACAAGGAGGAAGATTGAGACAGAAAAGGGGGGGACCGGGACGAGCATGCATTCGTGTCATTGTGGAAGAAAAGGCGTCGACAGAAAGAAGGACTAGTAAGCCCAACAAATAGACAGACAGCCAAGACAAACAAACAGACACAAATAGGCAGAGGAAGGGCTCAGAGACAGACACCCTCTGACTGACAGACAACCAGGAGCCAGATAGCCGGCTCAAGTCAAGTGAAGATCTCTAAACCCAAGACCCAGAGGAGATGCGGATTGGCGAGGCGCTGGCGTGTGCATGTGTGTGTGTGGTGTGTGTGTCGGATTACGTGGTCCGACTGTTTGTTCTCTCATTACGGCGAGCCGGGCGGCGAGGCCCCTGCTGTGATCCGGGCCCCGCCACCGGAGGGGGCAGTGTCATTGGCACAGCTGGGCACTAGGGGGCACAGACAGATGGGCTGCTGTTGACTATGGGCTCCGTTTGACTGGCTTAACAAATATTGATGAAGTCATTAAAGGATTACAGGAGCAGGGTGGCCAGGTGTATGGGTGTGTGCACTGTATTCAGATGATGTGGTTATGCGTTTGTGTGAGTGTGTGTGTGTATCTTTTTTTTCTATCTTTGTTTGAATCTTCGATGCCCCTTGCATCTTCAAAGACACTGCAAGTACTGAATGTCCACCAAAAGTAATGACTCATCACCTCCCATATTTACATAAGCATGTAACAGCATATATCACTTTCCAAGGGTAGAACTAAGAATGCTCATCTCCAAAACAGGAAACCACCCACTCTATTTTGGAGAGATGAAAATAAGTATTCCAAATGTCTTCTTTTTATTCTCTCCATTTCATTTTCCCACTTTTGTGTTGTAGCTAGCCATGCATGACTGTGTCAAGGAAGAAGGCAGAGCTAAGAATAGAAGAGGGGACCTGTTACCGCGGTACTGCTACAACCCACACAGATTAGCTTCTTAAGCTGGCAAAGCGACTGCTGTGTTCCTCTGACACGTTTGCTTCTTCAAAGTTCTGTGTCGTCCATTTCTGCCGGTTTTAGAACCAGCCGAGAAGACATGACCGAGGATGTTTGCGTCAGAGTTGCCCTCAACCGCTTATGATAATGAACAACGCTCTTGTTGTCACAACATCAAAATCAAATGGGATCTCTTTCAACGGTTTGTCTATGTTGAGTTATTGGAAATTAGGTTGTTTGAAACGTGACAAGTGACTGCGGTTGTGCATCCCAGATCTTCCTCACCCCTTGTGAGTGTTCGGTAATGACATGATCAGAAACGTCAGGGAGCCGCCCGTCTGAATTCTTTTGAAATACCGTCACACCAAACGGAGGCCCCTTTGAAGCCTGCCGTTGATAGGCAGACAGGGCCAATGGATAGAGAGTCAGAGAGGTTCCTCTCAGATACAGAAGAGGCAGATTGTAGAACAAAAGTGATAGAGCGACTGTTGAGAGAGGGCTGGAGGTATGGAGATGAGAGCGAACATGATGGAGGGAGGTTTGATAGCAAAAAACAGGATGAAGGGATGAATTACTTAAGAAGGAACAGGATGGGGAAAAAAGTAAGGATTAGAATCGTGTCATGCAGATGGCTCGGATAAGAAGGGGAGATAGCAAGTGGAGTAATTATAGGTTCACTTGTGGAGGGAAAAAGGGAGAGAAAGAGAGAGATTTCAAGGGGAGTGTGGAATTTTGATTATATATCTAGGTTAAACTACAGTGCATCCTGTGGAAGAGAAAAAAAGAGTACTTTTATACATCTGTTTCTTTCATCAAGAGCTATGCCCATGCACCCAATCGAGAAGCAATGAGGCTGTAGTGCCTTACGGTGGCTCACATGCGGTCCCTTTCATCGTTGGATTGGTTGCATTGACTGTTGACTATCCCCAACCCATTGCCCTCGAGATAGCGGAAGGCGTCTGAACCTGTGTGACTGAGTGGCGGTGGATGACTGTATATGTCTCCATGTGGCGCCCTTGTTATTATTAATTAGCCATGACCTGCAAGAGTGCGTGGAGGGGAGATGGGGATATGCAACTATGGGGGGGGGGGGGGGGGGAGAGGAGGGGAGGAGGGGAGGAGGGGAGGAGGGGAGGAGGGAGGGGAGAAGGGTATATGTAACTAAGGAATCGAGGAGGGGGGGTAGTGATGTTTCACAGGTGTAATATGGAGATGACAAACAAATGACGAAAGATATTGATGAGAAATCTATCCGAGTCCTTATATATTTGCCATCGTACTCAACGAGACTAGTTGGCCTGTTGTTTGGTTATGTCCAAGACGGCTACCATCTGGCCTCTCCTTTTCCAATGCAGTACCATGACATCAGCTAGCTGGCACTGGAACAAGATGGACATGAAAAGAACCCCAAAAAATCCATACAGGTTCAATGTAGAACCATTCTCAGGTTTTTAACCCTTTTCACAAAGAACCATTCAAATAGGAACTAGATTCCACATTTTAAGAACCATAATAACCTTGTGGAACCTGAACGTTCCCAATGATTGATGTATTTGACACACGATTCCACAATATTCCAGACAGCACCCGTTCGTTTTATGATTGTAGGGTTTATTGGTGGCCCTGTGGGTCAATCCGACAGCACTGTTCATAGATGCGACATCAGGGGGCAGGTATAGACGACACATGAGGCCATATAGCGACAGTGGAGTGGTGGTCCAGTTTGTGTGGAGCCCCCTGGGGCCCCTCTCCTGTGCTGTGCTCAGGGACGCCTCACTGTGCTGCTAAAGGAAGTCCAGGAGGCACGGTCTGACCTCCACAGAATAAATAGCTTCAATGAGGTAATGAACACCCGAGGGGAATGGAGAGGAATACGCTCTGTCTCATTGTGTGTGTGTGTGTGTGTCGAAGTACGTGTGTGTGCGTGTGAGAGACAGACAGTGTGTTTGTGATGGTGTGCCTAGTGTGAGAGACAAAGAGAATGTTTGGGTATGTGCAGGATGTGCGTGCAGTTTAGGTGTGCTTTTAGCGTTTAAGTGTTTGTTCGTGTGCCTCCCTGATCAAGACGTTCCACTGTATTCTATTATTTTAGAGACTAAGGTTGGCAGAAAAGTGTGTGTGTGTGAAGGTTTTTGCAGAGGTAGGCACAGTATAGTGTTTTAAGGATAATTATCGGTGAAAAGACTCTCAAGCGATTAAGTACTTTGATGAAGTACCCTTAATCAAACACCCAAGACCCTCTTCAGTAAAACGCCTTCTTCCATTGAAGACTTCTGCAGCAAAGTAACAGATGACGACACCCAGAACAGATCGCTCCAAGGGCTCTCCTCTCCGTCATACGCATCCACGCTCAAGATTTGGACACGAGTTTAAGGCCTCCTGCCACATTCACATAACCCTCTTTTTCACACCCCGTGCCTCTGCTTGCCCCCAACTTTTAATCTCCTGCATTTCAATCGAAAACATTGGGTGTCCGGAATATTTTGCATGGCTGCGATTTTCATTTTAATAAGGGATTTGCCTTTTATCCCTGAATCACCGTCAGACTAAAAGCCAATTCCATTCATTTATTAGTTGAATTACAGCCATTCCCAGTACTAAATGATAGACTTTAGAGAAGAGAACAAGAAAGGAAATAGAATGCAGAAGAAGAAAAAAAGCCGAAAGAAAGGAAGTCATGGGCTTCTGTCTGTGCTCCCTGACACGTTGCATTGTGGGTATGAATTGATTAATTACAGAGATGCTAAATAGAGCGACGTATGTTGGATTATAAACCCGACGTAGGAGTGTCATTATCCCAGCGTGACATCTGTTTACCTGAGGAGGGGCTGAGCAAGGAGAAAAGTCTGGGAACAAGAGTAACGGAAAGCACTCAGCATGCAAGTTCCAATCACCCGCTAAGCGACTGTGGGACTCAACGTTTTAAACAATACGAGTAAATTATCGAAGCCTCTTTGCACCTGCGGGAGCTTCTCAACATGTCAGAGAGGCATTTTACTCGCAGACCCAACTCTCGTCATTTAGGTTCAAAGGCTGTCGGAACGTTTGCGTGACCCGTTGGTCCGAAGCATTGACCTGATGGAAGAAGACCTTCAAAAAGCCGTCATTTACCATCAGTGAATGTCAGATCCAAATGTTGCACAAAAAACCCCCACCCGTTTTTCAGATTATAGTGATGGATTATTAGTCATGAATGTACATTTCTGCTCTGTACTGGAGTTGTGTACCAAGCCTTTTCTGTCTTACCTTCCTCTGCAAATACGCTCCAGAAAATGTCAAAATATATTTCCCTCGGTGTCTCTCAAATCCCCAATATTTTGCTTTTGGGCAGGTTTATCTGTAACGACACATGTTCCGTAAATTGCACACAGGCATTGTATGAAGCGTCACTCACACTCAAGCTGTTAAAGTAACTACCCCCTGTCCCACACACAGACACACACATCACACACTGTAATCCACTGCAGTATTAAGGACAAGCCAGTATTTACTGTACCTCACAACAAAAACCTTCCCACCGTTTCCTACACTTGTCACGGAGCCCTATTGGCTGAGCTGAAGTTAAAAACCTTGTTAGTTTAGCATCGTCTGGTCATTAAAAAAAAATCTGTGGGAGGGGGGGGGGCGCTTGCTGTCCGGGAGAGAGGGAGGGGGGGGGGTGTCAGCGCGGTGGTAATTCTTCAGATTCTTCCGGTGGTTTGTGATATTTGAAGCCTGGTGAGTCCCACCCTCTCCCGCCATCCCAATCAATCCTCTTTGTAAATGTTAAGTGTGATGACACTAACAGGACCGTCTTATTGACACGAGCCACCCCGCCCTGGGGCTATCTCTTACATGTCCAAAGTGTGTGTGTGTGTAGCAAGCAGGTGGGTACTTATAAGAATGTATATATGTGTGTGTATATGTGGGCACATCTACAGGGAGTGTAGTTTTGATGTGTTTGTTGGCTGGATGACGGGCCCTTGGATGCCAGGGTTGGATATGTGCATTCAAACAGCCCTGGGCCTATAAATACTGTTTTCCAAACACAGATACATAATGCATAGGTCACAGTGTGCGTGTGTTTGTGTGCGTTTGTATGTGTGGAGAGAGCTTTCCAGGTTGCAGTCAGCAGGGAGCAGGTAGGCCAGGCTGAAATGACTGGGTAGCAATGCATTTGTGTGGGTGTTTAGCACGGACGCTGAAACACACAATCCTCCCGAATTGTGTTCCTTAATTGCTTATGCGGGCGCCGCACGAACACACGGGAGCGTTTAAACGTGCGTCGGCTCCCATTTGTCTACACACGGGTTTACACAGTCACGGTTTCCCTACGCTGTCAATGAACCAGCTTGGCTTAATGCTCTTGACATTCAGCGCTTGAATGCTATTAATTTAGAGTTATTAATGGCCGTTAAGATGTTATGTTGGGGTGATTAAGCCTAAATGTCAGGCCCGGTATTCACCACGTCAAAATACTCCTGCAGGAGCTAGTCTTCATTTGTTGTCGCATTGTGCGGCTGACCTGCTGTTTTTGGTGTTTGGCTATATTTCTTTTTTTTTGCCCTGTGCTTTTTTTCAGCGCCTGTTTTGTAAAGTCAGGTGGACGAAACTTTGGCTTCCCGGCTCTTTGCGGGAGCGTGTCAAGTTGTTTTTGTGTGTGTTTGTGTGTGCAACTGTTTGTTTATCTCTGTCGGTGTTCAGTGTGTATTTTATTTGTAGAGAGAGCGAGAGACAGTGAGAGAGAGAGAAATCGAAGGAAAACAAGTGGGCTTGTGTGTAGTTTTGTACCCCGGGTGTCGTTCTGTGTGTGTATGTACAAGCTTAGTTAATGTTAGTGTGTGTAGCATTACAGTGTGTATGTGTGTGCGTGTTATCGTGTGTCAGTGCCGTGTGTATCTCCCTGTCCATCAGGGCGCCGCGTGAAGGCATATTTGAATAGTTTCCATGGAAACCAAGAACTGCTTGTCTCTCCCTCACCCTCTCCCTCTCTCCCTACTTCCCTTGCCCTTTCTATCGTTCCACCCCGACTTCGTGCATTCTCCTTCAACATTCCCTCCTCATTCCTCCTGTGACTCTCCTCCCTCGCTCCCTCTCTCCAGCCATCCTCCCCTTTAATGCTAACCTTTCCCTTTCACTGGGAATTGTGCATCCACCACCCCATCGCTCCTCCCTCCCTCCCTCCTTTCGTCTTTCCGTCATCCCTGGCTCTTTTTTTGTTATCATTGTGTGCTAATCATGTCTTCTTTTCATCTTCTTCTCGGCAAACAACCCCCCCAACCCTAACTCCTACACCAACCGCTCTCCCTCCACCCCTGCTCTCCATTCCACCTTCCCTCCCTCCCTCCCTCTCTCCCTTTACCCCCTCCAACCCCCCCCTTTGGGCTTTCTCCTGGACGCTCTTCATCGTCTTCCCCTCCTCCTTCTCCCTCCACCTCCATCCCTCTTTTGTGTATGTCTCTATTTATGCTCCCTCGCACCGCTCCACTCTCCTCTCCTCTGCTGCTGCCGCTCTCCTCCCACTCTCTGCCTCCCTCTCCTCTCCCAGCCCTCTCCACCAGCCCGCGTCCTCGCGGAGGATTGAGCTCATTTACAATTAGCATGTGTACCTGCCATTAGGCCTGACAATCCCACTGTAATTAGGACCTTTTAAACGGGAGGCAATTTTTAACTGTGTAACCCCCTTCTCTCCCCACCCCCCCCAACTCCACACACTCTCACCCTCCCTTTCTTCTCCTCTCTCTCTCCTCTCTCTCTCTCTCTCCTCGCTCTCTCAGCTCTCTCTCTCTCTCTCTCTCTCTCTCTCTCTCTCTCTCTCTCTCTCTCTCTCTCTCTCTCTCTCTCTCTCTCTCTCTCTCTCTCTCTCTCTCGCTCGCGCGCTCTCTCTCTCTCTCTCTCTCTCTCTCTCTCTCGCTCTCTCTCTCTCTCTCTCCCTGTTTCCCACAGGGCATCACTGTCTCTCGCCCTCCTCCCTCTTCTCCTCATCTGTTGTTTTGGGGGTTTCGATGGTGTGGTTGTGTCTTGATCAACTCAATAAATAAAATATTCCACATGGTGCAAAGAGAGAGAGAGAGAGAGAGAGCAAGAGAGAGAGAGAGTTGCTGTACAACTGCTCGTTAACTATAATCAGCATGAACATATATTCATTAAAATCGTCAGCTATGTCCCCTCTTTACATTTATGCCGAATCTCATTTATACTATCGACACGTGAACGCTCACACACGCACACACACCCACACACACACACACACACACTGAAACAACAGCTTCCACATGAAGCTATGACTAATTGTGTTTTTCCCTGCCTGTCGTCTCCCTGTGCTCACATCTCTCTCTCTCTCTGTCTCTTTCACTCCCTCTCTATATGTTTCTCTCTCCCCCCCTCTCTATCTCCCTCTCTCACTTTGGTTCCTCTCTGTTTGGCTGTAAAAGAGCAGCAGATAATAGTAATAATTGTAAATAATAGGTTTTGCAGAAGAGATAAAGGGAGAAGGGGGTGGAAGAGATGTGACAGAGAGAGAGAGAGAGAGAGAGAGAGAGATAGATAGAGAAAGAGAGAGAGAGAGAGAGAGAGAGAGAGAGAGAGAGAGAGGGAACAATGGGAAGTAGTGTGTGTGTGTGTGTATGAGTGAAGGAGTGAGAGAGAGGGCGGAGAGAGACAGAGAGAAAGAGAGAGAGAGACAGAGAGAAAAAGAGAGAGAGAAAGGGGGAGTAGTGGTGTTTGTGTATGAGTGAGCGAGTGAGAGAAAGAGACGGAGAAAGAGAGAGAGAGAAAGAGAGAGAGAGAGAGATAGAGAGTGAATGAAACCAGCAGTCAGGTCTGGTCTATGTGCCTGATGGTCACTTAGCCTGGCAGCCAGTCCATGAAGCTCTGAGGCCGTCAATCTGTCAAAACACACCCAGTTCTGTCTGGTCCTCCCTCACACACACACACACACCACACATCGCTTTCTTTTTTATGTCTGCCTGTGGCCTCTGAGGAAGTCAGAATGTAATGGTTCTGGCAGTATTGAGCGTGCGTGTGTTTATC
>NC_061080.1:2575032-2642198 GCF_021917145.1 Hypomesus transpacificus
TCTACAAATACTGTACATTTGATTTGATTTGAAAATATTACAGTAACCATCACAACTTGCTAGTACTGTCAACAAAGAAAATAAAATGGGGTCAAAACCCTCTGGTGTGCTGGATCCAGCCTTGAAAACACTCCACACCTATGTCACCACAGGCCAATTCCATTGCCTGAAGGAGATTTACCCTGGTATATGGGTGTAGGTCATAGACCTTCCACCACCACGCAGAGAAAAACTCTTCAATTGGGTTGAGAAAAGGGCTGTATGGTGGAAGGCAAACATTTACAGTAAACATTGTTGGTTGACGTTGAACTATTCTCGTATACGGACCCCGCGGTGAAAGCTGACACTGTCCCAAACCACCATTGGAAACAAGAGTGAACAATTTGGAGTCATTGTGTTTTACAGATGACAACTGTGTTGTAGTTGTGTTTACTGTTTGCCACCTGTGTTTACCATTTTGCAGCACACGTGCGTCACAGTGCAAACTGCTTTTAGAGAGTGAGAATATGTTTGGAGTTTTGCAAAAAGAATGACTGATTCAACAAATGAGTTTGGGCCACTGATCATTTTGTTCAGAGAATGTGGTTTTGTGTTTCAGCAATTGTGAAAAACTGTCAAAAGGATCTCTCTCAGGTGACCTGTTTTTCAGGACAAAGCCTAAACAACACCAGTCATTCGAAATGACTCCTGCTGCCATCACCTTGGCCAGAGACAACATGGCCGATGGGATTGCTTTACCTGAGGTCCGGAACCAGGTGTTCCAACACTGATTGTTTCTGACAAGAATTCCTAGAGTTGCCAGTATCCACTAGCAGCAGAGAGAGACAAGAAAGAGAGAGAGGGAAAGTGAGGGTGGGAGGGAGCAAATGAGAGAGAGAAGGATGGAGAAAGGGAGTGGATGAGAAGGAGAGAGAGAAAGAGAGAGAGAGAGAGAGAGAGAGAGAGAGAGAGAGAGAGAGAGAGAGAGAGAGAGAGAGAGAGAGAGAGAGAGAGAGGGATAGAGACTGATAGCAAATGAGAAAGAGAGAGAGAGAGAGAGAGAGAGAGAGAGAGAAGGATAGAGACTGGGAGCAAATGAGAGAGAGAGAGAGAGAGAGAGAGAGAGAGAGAGAGAGAGAGAGAGAGAGAGAGAGAGAGGATAGAGACTGGGAGCAAATGAGAGAGAGAGAGAGAGAGAGAGAGAGAGAGAGAGAGAGAGAGGAGGATGGAGAGAGAGAGGAGGATGGAGAGGGAATGAACGAAAAAGAGAGAAATCGAGACAGGTACAGAAGAATGATGAAGAGATCAGCGAGAGATGAGAGAACGACAACAGGATAGAGAGACACAACAGGACGGAGACACAACAGGAGAGAAACACAACAGGAGAGACACAACAGGAGAGAGAGACATATATAAACACAGAGAGAGGGGGAAAGGTGTACACTACAAGTCAGGCCCCATACTAGCAGCTGGATAAACAACACACACTGGCTTATCATGCACGTGCCATGTGCTATCAGGTCCTGTCCTAGTTTCCATGATAAATGAGAGAAGACTCACCTGGGATCAGTGCCACAGGAGAGGGCCTGAGATGCTGACATGTGTAGCGGTTCCAGAGAGGCCAGATATATGGATGTGGAACAACGTGCATACATATACATACATACATAACGTGCTTCATATATTTGTGAGAGTGTGTGTGTGTGTGAGCATTTGTGATCTCTCACAGGTTCCGAGTGTGTGTATGTGTGTGTGTATCTAGGAGTGTAAAGTGAGGTTACACGAGCACAGGAACACAAAATACGTCATTTCCATTCCTACACAAACAACAAAGTCATAATGCTGCTTTTTTTTTTTTCTTCTTTCCACCGCCAAACATATTGTATGGGATCACTGTCATAACACTGCACGTGGTCTAACATCATGTTACATCACGTCCCATGAAATGACATGCTGAACGCCGCAGCTGCCAGCCCACATAGATGCACACAGACTGGGGTCCAAGCGGATTTGTGTTCTCAGGTGTTCCGTTCCTGGTTAGAATCCACATGTCAACAGTGTTACGTAACCACTATGTTTAGATGCAGGTAGGGCAGAGTGTACTGACCTAGTTCCTAGTGGTTAGAGGACATGGTTACCGGTGTATCTACAATTGTAGGCAGATGAATTCCAGTGTTGGGATTGGTGCAGGGGTTGGAGGCAGATTCTGGAACACGCCACAACCCTGATTGGTTGACGATAGAGTCATACGTCTTGACTCTTCCTCAGAAATGTTGGTTACAGAAAGTATAAGAAATTGTCTAAGAAATTGTTTTCAAACTTTTTAAACTTTTAAAATTGTTAAAGGTACATTAGGTACGATTTTGTTTGGTCAACATTTTATTTTTATTTTCTGTCCACTTTAACAGTTAAAGTCGTGCAAGCTAATGAGGCCCTTGTTTAGGAACACTGACAGCTCAGTGCCAGTGGAATGTCAACTTCTGATTATTGAAGCAGCCCGCTACTTTCCAGCCAATTATGATCCAGCAATCCTGTTCCAGGCAATCGCCTTTGGCAAGGTGGGCCTCCCTCCGTATCTTATTTTCTGAAACCATTGTCAATCAAATTTGAGCTGGAGGAAAGCACAGAAGTTCAGACAAATATTGGGGGTGTTGTTTCTCGTATTTGAATTTGGGATATAAGGTTAAGGCCGCCAATGCTGGAGCCAAGCAATAAGCAAACTCATTTTAATATTAAAATTGGAGAAAAGAAACTCAAATAATTTGAAAATTAGAGAAAATATTGCACCCCCTGCACCAGTTTCACAATATACCCAAAGTATGTCTGAAAGATTAAAAGATAATTGATAACCAGTGGTCTATGTATGCTGCATGCATGATAATGGCCATTAGCTTATTTTTTGCAGGTGCTAACAGGCACTAACCGTTGCTAACAGGAGCTAGCATACACTAAGAGGTGCTAGTGGGCGATGTCAGACACTAACTTGTGCTACCATTTTGCAGGTGCTAGCAGGCGCTAACCGTCGCTAACAGGTGCTAGCACACACAAAAAATTCCTAGCGGGCGCTAGATGCTCAAAGGCGCTAGCTGCAGTCCCAGTACATAAGCAATGGGAAATCACAGAGCCTGGGGGTCAGTACACACACTCCGGTGGCTCGGATCAAACAAATCTCTCTGGACATGTCTTCCTGTCTGGGAAACATTCCCAGAGCTGTGGGGCTGCAAGGGACACATTTTAGGGTGGGACCAGGCATCACATGACATGGAATCACCCTCCTCAAGGCCTGGAAAAATCCCAGCAGGCACTTGTTTGGGCACAGCACAGCAAGGAGGTTGGAGAGCGACTTGCATAATAAAAAATATTAATGATGATTATCTGCAGAGGGGTTGCTTGGAGATGATGCAACATGACGTCTGTTGCACATACATGAGGCTGGGTTGTTTACCCCTATGTTGGTACTTACTGTATTTCAAAAAAGCATACACACACACCACACAAATACACACACCGGTACACGTAGAACCAGGATCAAGGTCAAAGAACTGAAGACACGACACAGACAACTATTAACTAATAGTCTGTCAGCATGTTACAGTACAGCTTTGTGCCCGACCCTTGACCCTTATACACATTCAGCCTACCTTCCTACTGCAAGTGGCCTCCTGCTTATACAACCTATTAACAACCCCTGGTTGTCAGCCCTGGCTCACCCTTTCCCTACCGTAAACCTCGATACAACCTACAAAGCATAAAACCTGTCTCCCATTTACTTCATGTAACCTATTTGCAACCCACGCTCCACCTGGGCCCCTCCCTGTCGCCCCCTCCAGGAGAGATGGAGGAACTGGAGGCGATGTGGCTGACGGGCATCTGTCACAACGAGAAGAACGAGGTCATGTCCTCCCAGCTGGACGTGGACAACATGGCGGGCGTCTTCTACATGCTGGGCGCCGCCATGGCGCTCTCACTCATCACCTTCATCTGTGAGCACCTGTTTTACTGGCAGCTGCGCTTCTGCTTCATGGGTGTGTGCTCGGGCAAGCCTGGCTTCACCTTCTCCATCAGCAGGGTGAGTCTGGGGGGACGGAGGGAGAGAGGGAGAGAGGGAGAGAGGGAGGGAGGGATGGATGGGTGGATGGATGGGACGAGTGTATGTCTGTATGGATGTATGGATGTATGGATGTGCGGATATAAGGACGGATTGGACAAGGGAGTGAGAGAGTATGGAATATGGATGGTGGGAGAGATGGGAAGGAGAGGACAAGGATGCTGTGCTTCACTTTCACCATATTTGTACTGTTTTAACATTCCTCACTCTTGTGTGAGGCACGTAGCACATCAAGCCCTGGCTAAGAGACGTTGTCCATGTGAACAAACAGCAGCGAGCCAATGGGCCTTGCGAGTGTGCTCACTGAATACACAACGACCGTGCCAAGACACTTGAGAGAGAGAAAGCTAGGACACGTTGCTCAGCCTCCCACCTTAAACGGTAGCTTTAAGGTTGTGCTGGTGAGGGAAGGTTCTGGAAAGCGACCTTGCCTTAGTCTGGTTGAGTTGGTGATGGCTCTGGGGTTGCTTATGTGGGTCAGTCACCATGCTCCTGTTATGCTAAGGAAGGAGGCTGCTGTTGTTGTTGTTGACGCGCGGGAGAAACAGTCGCTTGAAGAGAACATTTCATTTGCATAATTTTACCTTTTAGGAGGGGGTTGAGGAGGACGGGTGGGTGGGTTGAGAGGACGGTGGGGGGAGGGAGGCAGAGAGGGGGGGGCGGATTTTGTTGTTATTGTGCGCAAATGAGCTCAATTATCATTCATTTGCAAAATGCCGGCGAATGTTTACCTGGCAGTTATGAAGACTAAAGACACCCCTTAGTCATGAGATCCAAATGTGGGAACCTTTTTCTGAGGTAAACCTTCAACCCCCAAAGAGGAACCAGGGGCATTGTTAGACACAGCATTGTAAGATGCTGCACTTCTATAGGAACTCCCCTTGCTTAACCCACTATACAACAGTTCAGGGACACAAGTTTGATATCAGCTTTGGCAGGGACATCAATAGTTAATGTGGGCGCACACATTTTTTTTTTATTCATTTGAGTGCAAATACTGTTTTTTTTTAGCTTCATGTAATATTGTTTTTATGTTTTATTCAAAATAAGATGATCGGTAAGCCTATCATTTACAAACTTTCTTTAGTTTTGTAATGTTTTCTTAGCCTACCTCAATTCTGACTTGTGTGCCGAGTCCGACACCTGGACTGGCTGCAGTGTCTATTTGGCAAGCTCAGAGGAGTGCGCAGACATGGAATTCTGCGTGAATCGGTTTGTGTTTTTGGTTAAACTGCTTTGATTTAACAAGCGTTGATTGGAATACTGTGTAGATTTTTTTCCGGGATAATCAAATCTAAATTAAATGTAATTGTTAAAACTCTGGGGGGTCTGAAGACGCCCCTGGGTGGAACGTTCTTACAGAGTTATTTATTTACTTCTTTTTCTAAACAAAGAGTTCTCTCCTAGTGAACAGTGCGTCCCCAACCTCTTTTGGGAACTAGTGACAGTTTTTCTTGCGCAACACATCAGGAGTTTAAACACAAACGACACCAAGATTTAACGCAAAACAGAGTCGCATGGGCATTCAAACTCATTATTCATCAGCTCCGCATACACATTATTTCATTTGATTTGTCAATTGCATTACGGCTTGCATTTGACCTCCCTGAACACTTTTTGAAGTCTGCCGTGGTTATTATCTCCCCCGGCAGTAGATCTCCAACACTCTGTTACAGATCAACATGGCTGATTTAACACTCAACTTGAGATGGGATGTGAGAAAGCATCTGAGATAGTGCAAGGCTCGGGCAAATCCCATTTAAGGGGGGGGGGGGGGGAAGAGGGAGGGAGGGAGGTAGGGAGGGAGAAAATAACTTGTATTAATGGTAGTAAAAGGAGGCCCTGGATGCACCTCCTTTATAGCAATACGTTTTGGAGACAGACAGCAAGAGAGGGAGAGAGGGAGAGGGAGAGGGAGAGGGAGAGGGAGAGGGAGAGGGAGAGGGAGAGGGAGAGGGAGAGGGAGAGGGAGAGGGAGAGGGAGAGGGAGAGGGAGGGAGGGAGGGAGAAATACTGAGAAGGGTTATAGAGAAAAGGATAGGCTGGGCAATAAGATTGAATGATAATATATGGAAAGAGAAAAAGAGATCAAGCAGAAAGTGACTGAAAGATTAAACACGGAGGAGGGTAGGTACAAAAAAAAAGACAAATACCCAAAAAGCTTGTGCTGGTAACCTATGTTCTGGTACATTCTGTAGTCATTTGAACTGCAGACATGGAGAGATAACAACAGGCAATCCCCACTAGGGACCCTGCTTCCTACAGCAAAGTGACCAGGAGGCAAAAACAGATAAAATCAGACATGGGGAAAAAACACTTGACAATTCATGAATGTGGGCTGAGGACAGACACAGACCGAGAGACCAGACACAGAGAGAGAGAGAGAGAGAGAGAGAGAGAGACCGAGAGAGAGAGACCGAGAGAAAGACGGAGGGTGACTAAGAGACAGGGGGAAGAAATGTTTTTTGACGTGACACCTTTAAAGTACGATGACGCATACGCTGGCTGGCAGGCCGTTCACCCTTGACCTTTACATCTTTTCGGGGTCCTGAAGAGCTGTTTTCTCCTTGCCCTGGTTTCCGCCCTCATTGACTTTCCTGGCAAAGTGTTAACTACGGCCCGAGCAAAATTTAAACCTGACCTAGTCACGAAAACACTTTAATTAAAATATGATGCCGGCAGTAATTTAACAGTGTAGAATCAGCTGTTATTGTTCAATTCCTTGTCTCAAAGCAATAGGAGAGACAGAGAGAGAGAAATACAAACGCGATGGAGACCCTGTGGTGCTGTCAGCTGAATATAAATGACATTGATCAGAGTTATTGATCGCTGGTCAAAACCACAGGCTCACTGTGCACCTGTCGTTATCAATCACAGCTTTGATCTGCCCCCCAACACCAAATGTGAGAGGGATGTGTGTGTGTGTTTTGTGTGTGTCTGTGTGTTCCCGGGAGACAAGGCACTTATGAACTCAACCCCTATTACTGTTTAATAGTGTGTAAACAAGAGGTTGGTCGGACCCAAACACTGCTATCCATTAACCCCTCTCTCTCTCTCTCTTCTCTTTCTGTCTTTCTCTCACCCATTCTCTCTTCTTCTCCCTCTCCCTAACTCGCAAACACAATCTCCCTCCTTCCATTCCTCTTCTTCATCTGTCTACTACTTTCTCCCCTTTTCTCTCCCTCTCTTTCCCCCTCCCCCCCTTTCCTTCCTCTCCTCTTCACCCATCCTCCCTCCGTTTTCTCCACTTCTCCCTCGCCCTCTCCGTCTCTCCTCCCTCCCCTCCCCTCTCCTCCCCCTCCCCGCCCCTGCCCTCCCCACACAGGGCATCTACAGCTGCATCCACGGGGTCCAGATCGAGGAGAACAAGTCGACCATGGACTCTCCCTCGGCCACCATGAACATGAACAACACACACTCCAACATCCTGCGCCTGCTCCGCACCGCCAAGGACATGACGGCCATCCCGGGGGTCAACGGCTCGCCGCTCACCGCCCTGGACTACGGCGGCCACCGGCCCGGGGAGTCGCAGGTCTACGACATCTCGGAGCACCGGCGGAGCCTGGCGGCGGGACACCCGGCGGACTGCAAGGCCCTGACGGCGCCGCCCTATCTGCAGGAGGACAACATGTTCAGTGACTACATCAGCGAGGTGGAGAGGACTTTTGGCAACTTGCCGCTGAAGGACAGCAACCTGTACCAGGACCACTACCTGCACCACCACCCGGGCTCTGGGTCGGGCCTGGCTCTGGGTATGTCCGGCCCGCCGCCGAACCGGCCGCGCAGCCTCGGCAGCGCGAGCTCACTGGAGGGGGGGATGTTTGAGTGCGACAGCTTAGGGGGAGGGGTTGCGCCCATCTTCACCACCCAACCCCGAGCCTCCCTGACGCACAGGAACACCAATAAGTTTGACCTGATCGCCGGACACGCCTCCTCCTCCTCCGGCGGCGGCGGTCAGGGCGGGGCGTTCAAGTCGAGCAACGTCTACGGGAGGTTCTCGTTCAAGGGCGGGGCGTCCAGCACGGGGTTCATAGGGGGGCATGACAGGTACTGCGGCGGGGGCGGCGGGGGCGGGGGCGGAGGCTCCGGGGGCGACGACGCCATGTCGGACATCTCCACGCACACCGTCACCTACGGCAACCTGGAGGGCAACGCCAAGCGGCGCAGGCAGTACCGGGACAGCCTGAAGAAGCGCCCGGCGTCGGCCAAATCCCGGCGGGAGCAGGACGACATGGAGATGGCCTCCCGGAGGCGGCCCCACCACCACACCGTCCACCACCACTTCCCCCACGGCCCCCTGGGACACCGCTCTGCCTCGCCGCCCCTCGAGCGAAAGAGAGGCGGGGGGAACTCTTCGCTGTACCCGTTCCGCCAGGAGAAAGAGAACCTGCGGGAGTTCTATGGCGAGCAGTTCCGTTCGAAGGAGGGCAAGGCCCCGTGGGAGCACATGGACCTGTCCGACGGGCCCACCGGCGGCGGCATTTGTAAAAACTTAGTGCCGGTGGAGGACTTCTTGAAAGGTAAAACCAAGAAGTCCGAGTGTAAAGGCGGCGTGGCGGTGGCAGGGGGGGGCGGGGGCTCGGGGGCGGGCCAGCAGGCGCACACCTGCTGGGAGAAGAGCGCGCCGGGGATGGGGGGAGGGGGCATCGCCGGGGGCGACTGGGAGTGCCGGAATTGCCACGGCGGCGGCGGCGGAGGAGGTGGAGGGGGGGGCGGGGGCAAGGCCACGGCTCACCACGGGGGCGGCGGCGGCGGTGGGGGGGGGGGGCAGTCGCCCGGGCTCGGCCACGTGCAAGCGCTGCGACTCGTGCAAGAAGCCGGGCAACCTGTACGACATCAGCGAGGATAGCCTCCTGTTTAGCCAGCTGGGGGGTAAGTGCGCCCACGAGGGCGGGGGCAAGGCTGCCGTGGCGCTGGGGGGCGGGGGCCAGACGCCGACTCAGGCGCAGCGCAGGAAGCCAGGGCCGGGGGGGCGGGTCCTGCGGAGGCAGCACTCCTACGACACGTTCGTGGACCTGCAGAGGGAGGGGGCCGGCCGCCGGGGCGGGGCCGGCGGAGGAGGAGGAGGCGGGGGGGGGAGGAGGGGGCGGAGGGCTCGGGGGGCAACTCCCCCCGCCCAGGAGCGTGAGCTTGAAAGACAAGGAGCGCTTCAAGGAGGGCGCGAGCCCCTACGCCCACGTGTTTGAGAGGTATGCCGGCTCGGAGAGGGAGCCCTCCTCCTCGGGCGTCGGCGGGGAGCGAGGGAAGGGAGGCTCCTCCTTCAGCCTGTTCCGCGGAGGTGAAGGTGGGTTGCACCGGCGCTCGGTGGGGGAGAGAGACACGAGGGACAGAGATAGAGGAATGATGGGAGGTGGCGGTGGGGGAGGAGGAGGAGGTGGAGGAGGTGGAGGAGGCAGAGGTGCCGGGACTTACTCCTTGTCTAAATCTCTCTACCCAGATAAGGTGAACCAGAACCCCTTCATCCCAAGCTTCGGGGACGACCAGTGTCTATTACACGGTGGAAAGCCGTACTACGTCAAAAAGCCCCAGGCCCAGCAACAACAACAACAGCAGCTACTCAACAACAGCCGAGGAGGAGGGGACTTCAGAGGCTCCATGGGGATGACCTCCTATTTGCCGGCGACGGCCACGGCGGGGGTATTGTCCAACGTGGCCCCCAGGTTCCCCAAGGAGCTGTGCTTGGCTGGGGTGGGGGGGCCCATGGGGAACCACCTGGGGGGGGGCTCTGGGAACAAGCTGCTGCCGGTAGGCAGGGACGGGGGGCTCAGCATGGTCCAGGGACAGAGAGCCTTCAACGGCTCCAGCAACGGTCACGTTTACGAGAAGCTCTCCAGCATTGAGTCTGACGTCTGAGTTGAGAGAGATAGAGAGAGAGAGAGAGAGAGTAATGGACAAAAGATGGGAAGGGCGGGGGGGAAGAGAGGAAAGAAGAGAGGACAAAAACGGTGGCATGGGATGACGGCTACGCCGGCTGAACGGAAGCCGAGAGACATTCTACTCAGTCTGCGACCTTCCACTCCCACTCGTACAGAGAGAAGTCAGACAATGGAGCGTCACGTCAGCGTACCAGGCCCTGCCTAAGGCCGGCCGAGCGTTATCCCAAGTTTTAGTGACGGGGTTTGGGGGCGGAGGGGGGAACTGGGGTGGGGGTTGGGGGGTGCTGCTACTTTTGCACTCAGAGACCGAGCAAGGTTGGCGCGGGGAACCTCCCCCTTGTCCGCCTCTCCTTCACGCCCATGTCATCTGTCCCCTCCCCTCTGTCATGACTCACACCAAAACAAACGCTCTTTTCCTTAGAAAACCGGGAAATACAATCACGAACGAAAAATCTAATACTTTCCTTTTTTTTCTTGAAGTAACAGGGTAAACTAATAATAATTGTATTGATAATGTTGACAATGATATTATTGAATATAATTACAATGTTTATGACGTTTCGTTGGGGCTCGGTTTTTCTTTTTCCTTCTGGATGGTTCACGTCGTTCTATAGTATTGTATTTAATGATATGCTAGCTTACCAATATTGCAGGAAATTAGTACTGTAGACAAATATGGAGAAAGAGGTGGGAGGTCCAGTACCACTGTTTTTTTTGTTCCTGTAATTTTGCGCACTTCTTAATTATTGATTCTCCATGTTTCAATTGTTTTCTTTTTCTGTTTTTTGGAGTGGTATGAAGTGTACGTGAAAGGCATGATTTGCTGGGTACATTTAGCGTACTCAACATTCAGTGTAATTGTGAAGGAGGTCCTTTTAGCACAGCAGTGTCATACTGATTTGCAGTTTTTATATGATTCTTAATTTGCCTGGCAGCATGGAGTGGGTCTCAGTTACTGTAATGGATGTGCCTTACTCCAAAGGATTACATGGAAAAACTCACTCCTATTGGTGGAGAGAGCTGTCAGTCCAACACTTACACCATTAACTATATTACTAGTTCATTCATAAAATGGTATCCTGCCCCTGGGTTGTTGTCCTTTGATGGAAAATCTGAGGGGAAAAAAAACGGATTCAAGGAGGTTTAGCGGTTCCACTAAGAGACTCTTCCTCACACTCACTACCACGGTACGGTTTGAAGAGTCCGATTATTTGATGATTATATTAAGAAATGGACCATTTCTCATTCCAGACATGTGGTCACGCTTACCAAAATCAACTGCCAGTTGTACATTTCTGATTTCTCTTGGCGTCAATTTAGCACTTCTAAATGTCAATCACCTTATATGCCTACGTGTTGCTTCGAAATGATTCAGGCGGGTATGGATTCAATTGGCCGTGACAGTTTATGCTGCGGAGACACTGCCATAATGGACTCTTGGAACACTGCCTCCTTCAGCAGGGAGGAACAGACTGCCGTGTTAATTATTTCATGATTACAACTAAGCTGACTCTGCCATCTCGCCAGTCCACATTGGCGGGAAACGAGCGTGTCCCAAGTGCTGTGGCTTTGCGAAAGACAAAACAAAACTCAATTTGATCCAATTTGTTCAGAAATGTACCTGTATTTAAACCTGTAGAGTCGCCGTCCAAACTTCACCTAATTCAAACATGTTAGCTTTTGGCTGGTAAATGTGTTGTCATTTTTTTTACATTTGTAGTTATCTTTAAAGGGCAAATATCATGTAGTAATCGCTGGCATGGAACTGGATAGCGTGACAGAGACTGGGGAGGTGTCCTGAACTAATCACTATTTGCTTCAGTGTGCTTTCTTTGTCTTAGTCCTTGTAAATAGCAGAACATACTCTCTATGTACAGTCTACACAGACAGTCAGGATTGTATAACCCTTTGTAACTTTCCACAACTCACCACACACTCAATACAAAGAGAGCGAAGCAATTTACTGGCTTGTTCCATAGCGCATAATAGCATATTGAAAATGTCAAAAGAAGTGGACCTTGGTTCAAGCACTTCACAAGGGTACCATTTTAGAACGAGTATGTGTGAGACTAGAAGTGCCAGTTGAAGAATTGAATAGATTCGTTTGAACATTGAGTAAAGTAGATGTTGCTTCATCCATGGTGGATTGTGGGAAGCCTAGGCCTACAATTCTCGAAGAAAAGTGTTTATGTTGTTGACCTAGAATACTCCCTCAATGCCATAAATCCTATACAGGCAAGTGGGTTGTTCCCCATTTAGAAGACGCTCTTATCCAGAGCGACTTACAGTAAGTACAGGGACATTCCCCCCAAGGCAAGTAGGGTGAAGTGCCTTGCCCAAGGACATAACATCATTTTGGCACGTTCGGGAATCGATCCGGCAACTTTCTGATTATTAGCCCGATTCCTTAACCGCTCAGCCACCTGACACCCTGTTCCCCAGTTATATTTATATATTGCCTTTGGCATTGACTCTGGGTGTCAAACCTCAATACCACAAATGATCACAGACAGCTATTCAGGTCATAGTTGAACTCTCATCACCCTTCCGTTATCTTTATATTGTACAATTCAGGATGCCCCTCCGCCATTTTGCTTCACTCACTATTTGGAGCCAGTCATCACTGCACGAGTACTTTGTGTTGCCGAAACCGAATTTCACAATTCAAAAAACACAATCAATCTTGACTTGATTTATTTGCCGATGGAATCACTTGTACATCCCAATCGTAACTCTGGAAACCATTTTCCTTCCTTTTATCAACTGCCAAGTGAGTGTGTATGATATCGAGAGTTGTTGTAAGAGTGTTTGTAAGGACTTGCATGTAATTCTTGGATTTATTTTGCGCTCTCTTCTGCTTTCACTCCTTTATTCCAGAAGCGGATGTTTGTGAACATTTGAAATGATCCATATCATTGATCTGGATCCATGTAATAGGTGTGTGTGTGTGTGTGTGTTTGTCTTGTATGAGAAGACAGCTGCCATTTCATTGCTTCACATATTGATTACATTTGAAAATGTCCAAATGTATCAAACTGAATTTTAACTATGAGGATAGGTATCAGTGTAGTTGGATTTTTTTTCTTTTTCGTTTTAGGTTCTTCTTGGTATTTTGTGTCAATGGCAGTGAATGAGCTGGAGTAGTGCTTTTTGACTCTGCTAAAGGGATACACCTTTTCTTTATTTAAACTGCTTGTTGATATTTCCCTTACCTTTGAAACGTGTGTCATTATTTTTCTGTTGTATGTGCCTGAATACATACACTTGATTACCTCTGTGTGTGTGCGTACTTGTGCGTGTGTGTCTGTGCGCGTGCGTGCGTAGACACTATGCGTGTGCGAGTGTGTGAAAGTGGGAGACATACAGTAAAGGTTTACTGATATGTGTTATAACACTGTATGTAAATAATCTATCTCCCACTCTCAGACTTTTAATAAGTGTTCACATGGCTGACACAAGGAACATTTTCGAGACATTTTTGATTTGGTGGTCCCCAAGCTAAATGTGTTTTTATGAGTCCTACTAAGTCAAGATACAATGTTGGCAATCCTTTATTGTGCTCACAGAGTGCAAAATTACAGAATAAGATAGCAAGTTGCTGTTGTTTTCTTTTTTTCCCAGATTTGGGTCAAAGACCATTTTAGGACTTTTGTCACAGCAAAATGTAATACTCCATGACTATTTTAATTTTCCTACAGCAAGCACAACATTACATTTATGTACTGTGTTTTTAGCAGTTATTATTTTTCTTCTTTGGCAACCTACTCTTTTATGTGTTCCCAAGAGAAAAGTGTAACACAATTATCTCAAGAACTGTACAGATTGTGAAAATGTATATATGACAAAAGATTTAAAAATCACTCTCATTTTTGTATTGAAGGAAATTACATGTGTGAAGAGATTAATCCAAATTTGATTAAATATTTAATAATATTTAAAATGAGGATGATTAAACACGATCAATGTGAAAATAAGTGCTAAGAAATATTATTCTTCTGTCTCTTTGTACAATACAAAGTGTTGAGTATTAATAAAAAAGGAGAAATCTCATCTGTGTCAAGTTACGTGTCTTTTCATACACCTGTTTAGGATTTGTCATGTTGCAAACATAATAATATGCTATATATACAATTACTCTATATAGCTATACTGTATATATATAAGGCCTATGTTCACAGTACATATACATATATCATTTATGTTGTTTTCACATGCCTGTACATTCATCTGATTTCGTATATGTCATTGAAATGGACAGAATCCCTCTTTCGTTCTTCGGTTCGCTCCTTGTCGGTGTCAGGAAGGACACCGGTCAATCTCGCTGTCCTTCCTGTCCCACTTCACCTCTCACCTCGCTGTCCTTCCTGTCCCACTTCACCTCTCACCTCGCTGTCCTTCCTGTCCCACTTCACCTCTCACCTCGCTGTCCTTCCTGTCCCACTTCACCTCTCACCTCGCTGTCCTTCCTGTCCCACTTCACCTCTCACCTCGCTGTCCTTCCTGTCCCACTTCACCTCTCACCTCGCTGTCCTTCCTGTCCCACTTCACCTCTCACCTCGCTGTCCTTCCTGTCCCACTTCACCTCTCACCTCGATGTCCTTCCTGTCCCACTTCACCTCTCACCTCGCTGTCCTTCCTGTCCCACTTCACCTCTCATCTCGCTGTCCTTCCTGTACCACTTCACCTCTCACCTCGCTGTCCTTCCTGTCCCACTTCACCTCTCACCTCGCTGTCCTTCCTGTCCCACTTCACCTCTCACCTCGCTGTCCTTCCTGTCCCACTTCACCTCTCACCTTGTCTACTCAGATCCCTCCGTGTCTGTCGTCCCGAGGTTACACCAAGATGGAGAGGGGCTGTTGCAGGGCGGTGAGAGTGGGATGATGACAGTGGGATGATGACAGTGGGATGATGACAGTGGGAAACAGCACAGGGAGAACGAGTGGCTGGACCAAACGCTACAAAGTGTATGGGGGACTAGACATGAAATACAGCAAGTCTCTTACACACAAATGTATGCACACACACACACACGTGCACACACACACTTTTCTTCTGGAAACCCTGTCCAACAACAGAGGTTATTTAAAGACCCCAGCTGTCCAAATAACTCTGTGGGCTTTCGGGAGAATTAAACATGTTGGCCATCCTTGATGTCGTTATGACATCAAGTGATAAACGAGATATCTGAGGGCTGAGAGAGACGGCGCAGCAAAAGCTGGATCATCTTCCTCTTCGAAACATCTAATCTTTTAATCACTTCCATCCCCCTTTTTCGCCCCCTCTTTTACACTTGCTATAAACTGTCCACCTGTCTCCCGCACGCTCTCTCAGTTTTAGCGCTCGTTCTCTCTTCCACCTCTCTCTCCCCCCGCCTGTGCCGGTCTCTCTCGTTCTGTCTTTTCCCCCTCTCTCATCCACCATCTCTCTCCATTTCCGCCTCCTGCTCACTCTCCACACCAAACCAACAATCCCTGGATGCATTGCAACACATGTAACTACTTCTTGACAATTAACCGTTACCTAGCAACTGGCTCTTTTTCCCGAGCCAGAGAGAGAGAGAGAGAGAGAGAGAGAGAGAGAGAGAGAGAGAGAGAGAGAGCGAGAGAGAGAGAGAGAGAGAGAGAGAGAGAGAGAGAGAGAGAGAGAGTTGGAAAGGGTGGGGGGGTACCGTGCCTCACTGTCTTCCTGCATTGGACACAACAATGAATCAACATGGAAAGAACAGAAAGAAACAGCAGAGCTGAACGCCCACACATACTGGTAGAGAGAGAGAGAGAGAGAGAGAGAGAGAGAGAGAGAGGGGGGGGGGGGGGGAGGGGGTGGAATGCAGATTAGAAAAAAGGGATGAAAGACTGAGAATAGAATGTGGAAGGAAGGATAAAGGAGGACTAACAAAGCCAAATGTTCAACGAAGAAAAGGCAGAGGCAAGTGGGAAACGGAGGGAGACTGGAGAAAGAGAGGGAACATTCTCTTCTGCGGCGCTGGCGGATGACAAGTGGAGTCGTGGAAGAGGAACGGAGAGATGGAGGAGAACTGGTTGCTGTAGAAACACTTGGCAAAGTTTTAATGAGGGCGCAAAGTTCAATCCCATGCCCACAATACACGCGTGCACACATGCATTCGCCATGAGCGCACACACACACACACACACGCACACACACAATAAGTAATAACGTTTGTAAATAATAGACCACCTGCTCTCCTTATGGGAGCCATCATGAGTTGAATGAACTGAAAACAAAGATCAACTCCAAATCCCATCTCACATATCAACCTTCAAGGCTAACCTCACACACAGTTCGGACAGAATGTGAAACACTGACACCGGGTGGATGAAACATGCCAGCTTCTATACATCCAGGTTTGTGTGTGCATGTTTGACATATATTTACATGTATGTATATATATACATAATTTTTTGTGCTTGAATATTTATAAATATACATGTATGATTATGTATACAGTTGATGTGTATATATACAGTATACCTTTGTGTGTGGAGTGTGTTTTGTATTTGCGTGTATGGTGAAACTGTAGAGTGTGTGTGTATGTATTACACAATATCCGCCCGTGCACGAGTTACTGTTTCTGCTACCCATGTAAAGGGAGTTAATAATAAGCCAACCAATCAGGATCTTATAAGATAACGTATAATGTATTTATTTGCTCTGCATCTGTGTCTTCCCATTGGCTGAAATGACACATTACCTTAGGTCATCACCCTAATGAACACACCTCCGGATGTATAAAGACAAGTATTAACCAGTAGCACATGGTATAGAGGAATGACGTACATTTTACAACAATTCTATACAATCTATATGAAAATGTATACTTATAATATTTGCAGGATCAGTTTCGTTTGTATTCCATTGCCCTCTCTCTCTCTCTATCTCTGTCTCTCTCTTTCTCTCTCTCATTCTCAATCTCTCTCTTGCCCTCCCTTCCTTTCTCTCTCTCAATCTTTTGCACCCCACACACACAAACTTTAAATCCATTCTCAACTGTGACACTCCCATCCAGTGACCATCCCTCTGTCTCTCTTTCCCTCTCTCTACCTCTCACTCTGGATCACTCTCACCCCTCCGTTGTTGTATACCTTCACCCTCCTCCTCCTCACCACCCTTGTACCCCTCAAAGGCCCGACCCCCCTCCCGGCATGTCTGGGGGGGTACCTTGCCAGACTCGCTGCCCCCCCTCGCATGCTCAGAGGCGCCGAGGCCCTGCCGCCCCCTCCCTCCTCCCCCTCGTCCCGGTAGCCGTGGCGACGGAGGAACGGTTCCAGAGTTGCTAGGCGATGGGTGAGCTCGGTGATGCGCCTGTGCAACAGGGAGACTTCTCGGAACAGGTCGTTGAGGGACTCGGACAGAGGGCGCACCCTGCAGGTCAGCGGAGAAAACAGCACTTTAGAATGAATAAGGCTGAGGACTAGCATTGAACTACTAAATGCCAACACTTCTTACTAGCATTCTTCATTTAATATTTACATATGTCAGCATGGAAAGTTGGCAAATTTGTCTCATTAGGTTTTCTGACAGCTAGCTGGCACACAGCTGTTGTTTCTAATCTCAAATTGTATTCGGTCATTTTGTTCTTGCAAGGATACTGTAAGGATACTTTTCTTCAATGGAACTTAACTGATTAAATAAAGGTTACATGGATTTTTATTTTCATTTTATTAAAGCTAGCTCACCCAGTACCCATTAAATCAACAGACAGACAATCAAAAAACAGACAAAATATTGTGTATCTGGGGTCCTCTGGATGAGGTCAGGCTCGTTTACCTATCTAGATAATAGAACTCTATTCATTATGTCAGCAAAAAAAAAGGAAGACTCCCTTTTCCAGCAATGTCAAAGTGGTTTCTAAAGAACACTGGCTCATCAGCCTAAATATAACTCAAATGTTCGCACGAAAGCATATGGTATCTTACAATCTCTATGAATCAGCTGAGTTTAGTAACCTTGAGGCAGACTGCGTCTCTCCATCGTGTGAAGATCAGGAGTCATTCTGTGTGGCTTACAGACTACTGATGTTTTGTCATGATACTTTGTACATTCATGGTAACTGTGGTGTTAAATCAAGGGAAAGGACAGGGCAGGTGATATAATAATACCACACCACTGGTAGACAAAGGATTAATGTGCTGAGGGTGATATTATGATGTACCTGGAGTAGTCAGGCAGAAGAGTACTGGGTTGGGAGTGTAAAAGGGTCTTGATCTCATGGAAGATCCGTTTGCCCCAAACATCCAGCACTCTGGTCACACTGCGAACTGAGGCCACATTCACACTATCGGCTGAAACCGCCCCACAAGCCGCCAAAAAACAACACAAGAAAGTCAGTCTATCCTACAGGTGTCCGCCATGTTGAATATCTCCACCTCATTTGTTCCCCGCAAATCTTTACCTCCTTCTCTGTAGTTCCAGTACCCATAATCCAGTTCATTCTCCTCGCCAACTGACAGCGCCACAGTTGCCATGGCAGCCACCAGCAGCAGTCTCGTCATCACAGTAGGAGGGGCCATGGTGAGAAGACACACTCCCTCCCAGAAAGATGGAATTATAAAAAATTAAGTGAGTTTAAAAGAACCAACAACAAAGTCTAGTATTACAGTGTAATGCAGGGGGGAGGGGAGGGGGAGCAGAGAGAGAGAGAGAGAGAGAGAGAGAGAGAGAGAGAGAGAGAGAGAGAGAGAGAGAGAGAGAGGGAGAGGGAGAGGGAGAGAGAGAAAGAGAGAGAGATAGAGAGAGAGAGAGAGAGAGAGAGAGAGAGAGAGAGAGAGAGAGAGAGAGAGAGAGAGAGAGAGATTTCTTTTTGTAGACTTGAAGAAAGAGTTGAAGAAACACAGCGCCGGTTTTTCCACGCAGGGCCGCCAACAGACTCTGAGGGGCTAGGAGAGCAGACAACATCTCAATGTGTGCACTCGCATGTTCACGTGTTTCTATCTCTGTGAATGAGTCAATGTTGGAACATTTTATTTGAAATGTTATCGTTATGTTCCCCCTCAAGTGGGACATAATAATCTCCAATTCAATATTCTCAATGCTACGTTCCTTTCTATCTTCCTTAGAATAAGAACTTTGGACTAGACTGAACTCGCAGCAACTGTTAGGAGAAGCACATGCACTTACCTATCAAATCAAGTTTGATCAGATTCCCCTTAAGATAAGAAGGGAAGGAGGAAAAGAAGTACAACAAAGCCGCAGGCTTCTTACAAAGTGTCTAAGATTGATCATTGAAGCAATACCGTGGCGAGACGATTATAGTCATTGCATTAAAAGACAGGGCCAAGACAAGTCTTATGACTGTCTAACTAAGCTAACTGGGTTAGCTATTTCAAGGCCAGGAAGAAAATGTATTTTGTGGAAGGAACAGTGAGACTTGTGTTTTTGGAAAGTGGTGTGATGGAAAAAGAATGACCCCCTGACCTAATCTCAAAGAGCTACAGACTAAAGCAGGATGGACTGAACCTTGATCCATTGTATTGGTTTCAAAAATATGTGTGGAGGGGGAAATGAGAGGAAAGGATGAAAGCCTGAGAGAAGAAGGGGATTGTATCCAGAAGGGAAATCTGGAAAACTGACAACAATTACAGAGGGGATTTTGGCTATCATAATCGTATGACTCACTTACAAGGTATTGAAAAAATACATAGAGATATAGCTCAACCTCGTGTTGTGATTGGAGTGAATTTAAGGGCTGAGGATAGGACAAATTAGGCACCTACGCTGTAGCCCCCTATCCCCACTGGACTTGAATCCCAACACATCTGGTCGAAATGAACAAAACAGACAAACAGGCCACACATGCACTTTTGAACTATTGCACAAGTCTTGTCAGACAACTTGAGTCTTGTTGCACTATCTATCCATTTCCGCAGTTCAATGAGGGAATATTAAACACATTCTCCGAAAAGCAAGACATTACGAGACACTATTCTAAAGTATAAAAGTGTAAGGTCTGAAAAAATAGCAACTTAAATTAGACTCACTTTTTAAACTGTATGAAGTAGCAGTAGTAGCCGTGTCTCCAAGCAGGACGAAATCAGTTTTTTTTCCTCTACAGTTTCTTGCAAGGATGACTTCTCTCCTTTTCTTCTTTCGTACTCTCCTGTAATGCCCTGGCCTCTTTGCGTCCTTATTTCTTCTCTCCTCTCTCTCCCCTTCTCTCTGCAGCTGTAATGCAATTAGGTAAAAAACGTGGTTGGGTAGTGTGGACCCACTTAGGAGCTGGTCTTTATTCGTGGGACTGTGAGAGAACTGTGGCAGCACACTATCTTTACGCCCCGCCACACCCCCCCTCCCTCTCTATTTCTCTCTCTCCTGCTATTTCTCTTTCTCTCAATCCCCTGTCTCTCTCTCTCTGTCCCTCTCTCTCTCTCTCTCTCTCTCTCTCTCTCTCTTTCTCTCTGTCATTCCCTTTCTCTCTTGTTATTTTTCTGTCCTTCTCTCTGATTCCCCATTTCCCCTCTCCCTCCCTCTCTATCCCAATTTCTCTTTCTCTGTCCCTCTCCCTCCCCTTCTTTCTCTCTCCCCATCTCTTTTTCTCTTGTGATTGCTCTCCCTCTTTCTCTCCCTCACCCCCACCTCACTACACTCTACATAGTTTCAGCTGCTTCCAGATGTGCGCCACTTCTTAAATTCATTTTCCTCTTTCTTTTTCCCCCCCTCCATCTCTTCCTGTCATTTCTCTCGCTCTCCTTCCCCCGAGTCTAACCATCTCAGCAGGAGCAGCAGATTTAGGCCAGGAACAGATACGGCTTCAGAGGTTCCGATGTTTACAAACGACCATGGTCAGTCTGTTTTGAGTAAACTCCACTTGAATTACGACACATTTCATTCCACGCTCGTGCCCATCATTTGAACTTTGCCCTCTTGGCTCTCGCTATCCACAACACGCACACTGACCAAAAACAGGTGAATTTCTGCCATATTGAGCTTTTAACTGTGCCAGGGAAAAGAATGCGGGAGATTGAGCTCAGGTCAAAAACGAAAAAAGGGTTGGGTGATGAAAACCGAGCTAATATATTTCTGTATTCCCTGGCATCCAGATGTTATTCCAGTTCTCTCTGTCTCTGTGTCTGTTTTTTTTGTGCAGAGGCTGCAGTGAGGTCAGAGTTGGCTCCTAAAGTTGCCAGTGAAAAGGGGGATCATAGGGAAAGCTATTGCAGATCAGGCAACCGCAGCTTAACTAGGCACGTCTTCCCCACATTGGCTGACAGCATGGGTGCAGTGAAGGAGTCACACATGCACCATGCCCACCTGGTTCATATTAACACAAGGGCAATTTGTCACCTCAAGTTTGAATTCCATTCTCTCTGGCTCTATTTCTCGCACGCTTTCTCCCTGTCTCTCTGTTTCTCTCTCCCCCCTGTCTGTCACTCACCTTCGCTCGGTCCCTTGCACTCCCTCTCTCTTTTGCAACTGACAAACAAGATTCAGGGACCTTAATCGTGGGTAGTCTCAGCAGGGAGACTACACTACTAGTATTATCAATGATCTGCCTTTCTCCGTCCACAGAATGACAATTGATGTAGGCGTTAAACTAGCAAAGGATTTATGGTCTCAGGGTTAAGGTTAGGGTTTTGGTTAAGCTTAGTACAGCGTTTAGGGTGAATTCCATAGAAGGTTGGATGCAAATAACTGTGTTGTTTAGTTAGACGGAATAAAATGCTGGTTGGGAATGTGCATTTACATTGTAGAAGCCAAAGTTATTTTCAATAGCATGCCTTTACACATTGTATATTTACTTATAGTTTTAAATAAAAAAGAATGATATAACATGTTCAATAATATACATATGATATACAATAATATACAATGATATGCATGTGATATAATATCACATGTACTGTAATTTCAAGTCAGACACAGTGACTTTGTAGGGTTCTCTGCATTGTGTTTGAACAGAGCACCACAAAGAGCATCTATGTGTTTTAGTGTGGTAATTGGAACTGGAATTTGTGCGCACAAGTAAAAACATTTCAAATTGAGATTAAAACACATCCACATGCATTAGTTTTGTGAACCTAGTAATTTTGGATTGAGTTCAAAAGTATTCCAACCCAAATACCCCAACCCTTCCCTTCAAATCCACACACAATGAGTGCAATAACAGATTGTGCGCTCAGGTAGGTAGGTAGACAGGCAAGTAGCCGGTCCAATCATTGCATTCCTCTGAGTGCTGTCCAATCATCAAAGGCAGGGTAGGCAATTGACAAGCATTAATTGTCATATTTGCTGAAATAAACTTCACATCTTGATAGAAACCAAGAAATCTATAGCATTGACTGTAAAATTGAATCAATACTATATCTGTGGGCATTGCAATGAGTCATACAGTGCTTGATTCTCAAGAAAAACTTTGGGAAGTTTACTGGTTGACTAACAGGAAGTTGATTTAGCAATTTTGTGTGTCAGTCCAACACCTACAACTCCAACACAAATTTATAAGTAAAGATTTTGGTGAAATCCTCAATTGCGCACACACAGCTGTGAACTGTCATTAGTTAGGAGCTTGGACTTTCGTCGCTTGAAATGTTTCTTTGGGTGGTTGGAGTTGTGTGGGTTCTGATGTGTTCTGGAAATCAGGTGCAAGGTAAGACACCTCATGAGAGTTGCTCACACATGTTTTAAATCCTGCAATGCTGAATTAAGTTTTCTTTTTTTTAGCTTTATTAAAAAGAGGTCTTAGGATGTCTGTAGGTCGTTACTATTCCTGAATAAATGTACAAAACAAAACTTCATTCAACACATTTATCCATTTACAGGTACACCTTTCATTTTCCATCCATATTAATCATTAAGCCACTATATTTTAATGTAGGCCAATTAGTACTTATGCATTTTAAATTGAGAATAAAACAGTGTCCTTTTGATGTCAAATAAGCCTTTCAGAAATAAATATTCACGATACATACAAGAAGTTACATTTGACTATTCTGTAAAAAAAAAGAAAAGGATTGAAACACTGTATATACACACTGTAAATGCTTCCACCCATTAATCTATACATAGAAACATAAAATACAATACACACATTTAGCTGTAATGCAGGGAGTCAGATGGCTGAGCGGTTAGGGAATCCGACTATTATTCAGAAGGTTGCCAGTTCGATTCCCGGACCTGCCAAATGACGTGTCCTTGGGCAAGGCACTTCACCCTACTAGCCTCGGGGGGAATGTCCCTGTACTTACTGTAAGTCGCTCTGGATAGGAGTGTCTGCTAAATGACTAAATGTAAATGCAACCAATTAATCAAGGCTATTATTCTTGTAAATAGAGACTGTCATCGTCATACAGCCGGTGGATTGGACGACCATCGAGCCAGGGCAGAACTTCCGCCTTGAAATCACTGTGACTGCGTCAGGTTGCACTGAAAGAGAGGTTGGGTTGTGCTTCAATCCTAGAGGAATACAAAGTTTCCAATTTTGGTTGACAGAAAATGAATCGGTGCACACAAGGAACTGGATGATTCCCTCAAAAGACTTCACTTATGGAGAATACTACTGCAAATACAGAAATATCAAAGGCTCCTGCCATGTCACCGCAAAAGGTGAGTGTGCAGAAGAAACTAGATACAATAGCCTACACGGGGAAGGGTTAGGGGGGGCCATGTTTATGATTGGCTGGTAGATGGCATTTAACTCTATAGTCTAACTCGAGACAATTTACAACTAGGCAGAATTCTTCCCTCAGTACACCTGCGCCATTAATTGTAGGCTATTTAGCGGGACAAGTTGACTTCTCAGCATGAGGAATGGTTGAAATGCGTGAAACTTCAGAGCTCTGTCATCACTGGATCACCCTTGGTAGGCTCTCAAATGTAGTTCCACAGTAGGCCTAATGTTCCTGTGCGTATTGGTTGCAATGAAACTGAAAGAACGTCTAAAAATAGGTAGTCTAAAATACCCTACTAAATCCAAGACTAATCACGCCCTGGTGTCAGTTTAGCCACCGACAAAAGGTCATCATCAGCTGCATCACAGGCACTGCACCATCTATAAGGAATCTGTATTGTGTGTGTCACCTACTTGATCAGATGCAGTGCCGGTCCTTCCTATAGGCAACATAGGCTGCCGCCTAGGGCGGCAGCAACTTGCCAAGTGCATCCATTTAAAATCAACCCTCCCGTTGTCCTTGAGTTGCAGAGGGCGCCAACTGCGGCACGTCACCTGTCTGTTGTGGTTGACCATTGGGGGTACTCGCCCCAGTTTGCACCCCGGGCAAGGGGTACTTGCGGTGTAGGCACCTTGCCTAGGGAACCAAATGCACTAGGGCAGGCACTGATCAGAGAATGCACTACATATAGTTGCAGGAATTTGAGTGTCTCACTAACCGCTTAGTAGCATACTGGAATAAGGTAGAAATGCTCATTTGAATTTCCCCTTTTGAGGCTTTAATCCAATCTTACAAGAGATCGGGCGTACACAGGGGCACAGGAGTTGCTGAAATATTTGGTGTTGATGGCTAGTCTTAGTCAAAACAGACTAGTTGGCTTGGAACATATTGCCTAGCCTACCAAAAAATGTGGTCAACAACAAATTGGAAAGGACAAAACCCCAATGAATTCCCCAATGACTTGACAAGTACTCAAAAGGACCATAAGGCATTACTGAGCATTTATTAGTCAAGTTGTACATGTTCCCTCTTAAAATGTTGAAAGAAATCCTGAAAAACAATGGAGCAATGATTAGGATCACAATAGAAATTAATCTAATGCAAATGTCTTGCCACAGATTTAAGACAGTTAACCACTCACCTCTGGTCTAGTGTCACCAGTACACCAAGAAAGGGTTATGGCCACGATGAGTTTTGAACTCCCCAGGGGTATAGTGCATTTGGGAGAAAACAAATTTTCTTCTGCGGTACTTGGAGCGGACATTTGAGAAGGGGCGTGTCCTCGGACCTGTGGTTTCTTGAGACGCCTCAGCACCACTATTTGAATGGTACTCCCTACTGCCGCTGTCAGTTCCAGCACCCTCAGAGCTGGTGCTTATGCCGCCAGTGTCCTTACCGCAGCTGGATGGGTCGCTGCTCTCAAAGCTAACCGCACTGCCGTGCTCAGAGCTGGTGCTGGTGCCGCCAGTGTCCTTACCGCAGCTGGATGGGTCGCTGCTCTCAAAGCTGACCGCACTGCCGCGGTCAGAGCTGGTGCTTGTGCCGCCAGTGTCCTTACCGCAGCTGGATGGGTCGCTGCTCTCAAAGCTGACCGCACTGCCGCGGTCAGAGCTGGTGCTTGTGCCGCCAGTGTCCTTACCGCAGCTGGATGGGTCGCCGCTCTCAAAGCTGACCGCACTGCCGCGCTCAGAGCTGGTGCTTGTGCCACCAGTGTCCTTACTGCAGCTGGAATGGGCGCCGCTCTCAAAGCTGACCGCACTACCGCGGTCAGAGCTGGTGCTTGTGCCGCAAGTGTCCTTACCGCAGCTGGATGGGTCGCCGCTCTCAAAGCTGCCCGCACTGCCGCGGTCAGAGCTGGTGCCGCCAGTGTCCTTACCGCAGCTGGATGGGTCGCTGCTCTCAAAGCTGACCGCACTGCCGCGGTCAGAGCTGGTGCTTGTGCCGCCAGTGTCCTTACCGCAGCTGGATGGGTCGCTGCTCTCAAAGCTGACCGCACTGCCGCGGTCAGAGCTGGTGCTTGTGCCGCCAGTGTCCTTACCGTAGCTGGATGGGTCGCCGCTCTCAAAGCTGCCCGCACTGCCGCGGTCAGAGCTGGTGCTTGTGCCGCCAGTGTCCTTACCGCAGCTGGATGGGTCGCCGCTCTCAAAGCTGACCGCAGTGCCGCGCTCAGAGCTGGTGCTTGTGCCACCAGTGTCCTTACTGCAGCTGGAATGGGCGCCGCTCTCAAAGCTGACCGCACTACCGTGGTCAGAGCTGGTGCCACCAGTGTCCTTACCGCAGCTGGAATGGGCGCCGCTCTCAAAGCTGACTGCACTGCCGTGCTCAGAGCTGGTGCTTGTGCCGCCAGTGTCCTTACCGCAGCTGGATGGGTCGCTGCTCTCAAAGCTGACCACACTGCCGTGGTCAGAGCTGGTGCTTGTGCCGCCAGTGTCCTTACCGTAGCTGGATGGGTCGCCGCTCTCAAAGCTGCCCGCACTGCCGCGGTCAGAGCTGGTGCTTGTGCCGCCAGTGTCCTTACCGCAGCTGGATGGGTCGCCGCTCTCAAAGCTGACCGCACTGCCGCGCTCAGAGCTGGTGCTTGTGCCACCAGTGTCCTTACTGCAGCTGGAATGGGCGCCGCTCTCAAAGCTGACCGCACTACCGCGGTCAGAGCTGGTGCTTGTGCCGCAAGTGTCCTTACCGCAGCTGGATGGGTCGCCGCTCTCAAAGCTGCCCGCACTGCCGCGGTCAGAGCTGGTGCCGCCAGTGTCCTTACCGCAGCTGGATGGGTCGCTGCTCTCAAAGCTGACCACACTGCCGTGGTCAGAGCTGGTGCTTGTGCCGCCAGTGTCCTTACCGTAGCTGGATGGGTCGCCGCTCTCAAAGCTGCCCGCACTGCCGCGGTCAGAGCTGGTGCTTGTGCCGCCAGTGTCCTTACCGCAGCTGGATGAGTCACTGCAGCTGACCCCACTGCTGTCTTCAGAGTCTGTCCTGCACCCGTCTGGGTCATTGCAACTGACTCCAACGCTGTCTTCAGAGTCTGTCCTGCACCCGTCTGGGTCATTGCAACTGACTCCAACGCTGTCTTCAGAGTCTGTCCTGCACCCGTCTGAGTCATTGCAACTGACCCCACCACTGTGATCAGGGGCCACACAGCACCCGGATGGGTAAATGCAGATGCACACACACCTGGATGAGTCACCGCTGTCACAGTTATCGGCGCGCTTTTCCACTTTAGCTTTCATCTCAGAGTGGGTGGACGGACCAGCATGCATCACATTCCCTATTTTAGCCCTCTTCTGCGACAGGAAGGCATTACCTGAGCTAGATGAGGGTTTCATGTACTGACTGGACAGGAATGGTGATTTGCTGTTCCTTGCAAGTCCAAAGATGCCATTACCATGCTTCAAGCCCCTTGGGTTAGACAGTTTCTGAGTGACCTTGTTGCTGATGGGCTTCTCAGTCTGCTTCTGTGGTGCAACAAGTCGGGGGCTGGATCCAGGGAAGACTTTTCCCATTGAGTTACCAGAGTCACCTGTGGAAAGAGAAACATAAGCAAGTTGAAAGGCAAACTGTTGATCTTGACTCAAATAAAAGGATTCTTCTGAAAGTAATGGGTTCTACCCGCCAAGAAAATAAGAACCTTGGAATAGAGGAGCACAGACAGCAACTCCAATCAGCAGACAACCCATCGCAAAAACCCTAAAGAGACAAGACTAGTTAGATGAAACCCCACCAACAGACGTCATAGAAACGTATCAGGTTATAAACTCACCTTAGGCATATTGCAAAAGCCACAACCATTTTGAAACTACAAGGGTATCACAAACTGTAGGACGGACTTTCACCCAAAAAAAACTGGTAACATATCGATGCATGTTTGCTCTCCCCTTTTAAATAATGCTTCAAACCTTAACAATTACGCCTAACCAATTAATCGCATCTGTTACCAATCAATGCAGGGCTTTCGTTTTATCAAAAGTTTGGCATGTGGACCTGGCGACGTTTTTTCGGGGGGATTTTTCTTATTGGCTGGTATAACTCGATTCTCGAGACAACTATCAGCTCGGCCGAAATTTTGCCTGCGGGACACATTTATTTTTCAGCGTGAGAAATGGTTGCAATGCGTGAGAAATACAAGGTGTTGCGTTAAAGTTGATAAACGGTCGAAATGCATAAGTCTCGCGGCAAATGTGTGAGACTTTACAGCCCTTCGAATGCAAGATAAGGGTTGAAGATTGAAGATGAGAAAACTGTTACACTCGTCCTGTTTTGTAAGCTTTGGGCTGAGGAGAGCAAGGCCCGCGGTGTCTTCCCTAGCAGTAGCACCACGGGGGCAACTACCCACTGTCAGAGGGGTATGCAGCAACAATTTTGGAATTCCCAAGGCAGGGCCGTTTCAAGCCTTTATGGGGCCTTAAGCAGAATTTATTTGGGGGCCCCTCATTTATTCGATTAAACTTCAATTTATTACACATTGTTCATTTGTGGTGCGCCGTTTATTTGAGGGCAACGTTTAATTGAAGAAATACGGTATAGGCTAGCTGCGCTAGCATGCTAACGTGTTAGTTCGCTAGCTAGGTTACATTAAATGTTCTTAGATAGTTAGTTTGAACAGTACGGTCTTCTAAATCACTGATTTATCAACGAGCAAATGTCAATGTTAGTTAGATTAGCTAGCTCTATCTCGTCTGCTTTTTATTAACGCTGATTTGCAAGGAGTGAACAGCTAGATAGCGAAAACACCTAGACTACTTACTGTAGCCTGTTAACCAGTTTAGCTTGCTAACGCAAGAGCACCTGTTTCCAGGGGCGGCCCTAAGCATCTGGGGGGCCGTTTCAATAACTAATATGGGGCCCTACCTAGCCTGGTCCTTACCAGACCCTCGTACATTTCATTTGTACAGAGGGTCTGGGATGTCTCGATTGACAAACGTTAACTTCCTTGAAGGCGGGTCCTCTGTTGAAGTTTAAAACTATTAAATCCGCCCAGAGCCACTCTGATTTGCCATAACCAATCGCAAGCGTTCACCTTAGCCAACTCCTTCACCACTACTGTAACGGAGCTTGCTGCCGTAGCTGGAAAATCAAACTTTTCCCGAACCCCATGGGGAGGAGGGCCACAACATAATGGCCACCAACAAAACTCAGCAAGGAATGTTCTTGCTCTGGCTTTAACCTATATTCGGCAGCGTTGCCACAACGGCAGAATAGTTTCGCTTGCATCTTTCTCTGCCGCCATTACTGAACTACTCAAACAAGTGCACAACATTAACTTAATCGTTCTCAGCCACTCCCTCTGTTCGCTGATTGGACCTACAAAAAATTGGTTTCTGGAAACTGACTTCAGAACCGACATCCCAGACCTAGTACAGAAGCAAAATCCAAATTGAGCGGAAGTACGTAGGAGGGCAGAGCCAGGCTAGGCCCTACTCACATAAAACAAACATAATAGAGCAGAAAAAGCAAGGATTCCTGTTGGTTTGCATCAATGGTATATTATTTTATTATTATTTATTACGTGCACTTTCATCCTAATGAACAGGGCAGCTCAACATTAAAATAATCCAACTGTATTTGATTAAAACGATATATAACAGCGTTTTATGTTGGAATAAGCCTCGCCCTTTCACGCGCGGCAACTTCACTGCGTACTGTAATTGATTAGCGCTGTATATTTTCAGCTGTCCGGGCTGACTTAAAAAACATCCCCTCAACTTGAATTATTTAACTAAAGCAAAGAAGAAAAAGAGTCTGACGTGACACTAAACCTAATTTATCTTAAATAGCTCTACAACGAGCAGCTCACCGGGTGCACCGCTGCTGTCGCCCTAGCTCTACAGATGCTGGACAGAAGAAAGAGGTCACTTTTGGTGGACTGAAAAAAGCTTTTCTTTTGTTGTCCAATATCTTAAGTTTTTCATCACCACTGGCATGTGTACGTTTAATTTATTTTCCTGCTCAAACTAACATTTTAACCTTGGTCATGGGGGCGGTAAACGTTGCCATGGTAACCGCGAGTTTGACCAATCAGATATCAGTCAGTGTTGTTTTGCTTAGGATTGTGGGTAGTGTAGTATTTCAACAGAATATCACAAATAACATGGTTGATTTCATACGGACTTGTGGCTTTATAGGGGCAGAAACTTTCGTTTCACAACCTCGTAGCTCTTGATCAGTCTACCTTGGATGGTTGAGACATTATGGCAGACAATTAATATCTTGCTGAGAAAATGAATGGGATTTTTGGCTGTCTGTTGGGGGCCCCCTTGGAGGGCAGGGCCCGTTTCAATTGAAATGGGTGAAACATAAGTAAGGCCGCCTCTGCCTGCTTCTCCAATTCTTTCACAACTGTAGATTATCTAGGCGTTAGCAATAGGCTACACTGCTATTCGTTTTCTGGCTATTTTTTGTAAGCTTCCCTTCCCGACTATGCCGACTAACAGCTAGTCTCTAGCTAGCTAGCGTTAGAGTAATTTGCTAAGTAAGGTATGTTGATATAATATTTGAAACGTATTTAGCTAACAGTGGACCCGGACCCTAGTGCAACACAAGAGAATGTTCATTAAAATGACATGCTGCTACTAGGTATTTCAGGACCGGCTACCCCTACCGTAGGCTATTTCTGGGGCGGAGTTTAATACACAATGTTCATTTTTGGTGAAAATGAGAGCAGCGTTTAATTGAAGAAACACGGTAGCCTACATTAAACTGTACTTGCATGTGCTCTTGGGGGCCCTCTGGTGGCCACGGGGGCCCTAAGCACCCGCTTAGTTTGTTTATGCCTTGGGCCGGCCCAGGCGATCAGTAGCCTACAAACATCCCGCTCTGAGGGTAAAACGCAGACTGCCTGTCGCAGGAACTGAAAATCGCAAATTGCGCTTTTCCGAGTCATGCATATGCATTCACGTGAGGGTCAAGGGGAAGGTGGGAGTTCCCCTAAAGAGATGGGAGGAGATGCGTAAAGTGCGCCTAATTATATATTCCGCGGTATGTACAGAAACCGCCCTTGAAAGCGTGCTTCCATTTTTGCGGTGAAAATTATCCGCCTTTTTAAAGCAGCAGGATGTGCATGTGCCTCCTGGTGAAATGGCAGCCGCAACACGGGCAAGACGAGGACATAGGCCAAATTATTTTTGCCACAAGGATCACACTTTTTGAGTTGAGAACAGGAAATCATTACGCGTTACAGATTAAGCAACCATGCGATATTACAGTTACTGAAGAAATCAAAGATTACATCGAATCTCCGACTCATTCACATTCCATTCCAGCAGTTGTTAAACTCAAATATTGGCATCAGAATCATTTCAAACAGTCATTGCTGTTTTGACTTTGGTGGCTGATCCATGACATAAAGAAAAAAGGACCATTCAATTGTGCGTTTAAATCCTCGCAATGTACGGTGTAGTGGGCGGAGAAAGGCGCTGTTTACCCGATGACCTGCAGGTTTCGTAAATACGACGTAAACTGAAGTATCACAGCGTGCGCAGTCTGCGGGTTGGCCATGGCGCTAATAACGCTACGTTTGCAAAAGTACGTACATGAGGCCCTCAGTGTGCTTGCCACAAAGTGACACGAACTGTAGGTGTGAAGGTTCTGATTTATTGATTGTCAACCTGACAGTACTGTTTCTTTCAGCCACAAGGGAAAACCTAGTTCCTATGATGTGGATTGTTATAAGCTTGGTCCTTTTGATTTTCTGTGTGCTGGCCTTCATTCTTGTTTTCAGACATTGGTGAGTGGTTTAAAAAATTGTGTTTAAGTCAGAAACAAATTTGTACCAAAAAGGAATATCTCTTGTATGGACATTTGAATGCAAAATCTTTGTAAAATAAAATTGTTTTAAATGTTTATTCCTATATGCACAACACAGATTGCAGCTCAGGGTTATTGTGTCCTATACTCTCTCACCTCTCCTAAGCAGGGTACGTTCAACATGTGGAACGAAAGATGGGAGAAACGGTCCAAGGAATGAGGAGGAGGAGGGCAGTACACAAGCAGTGAGAACTGAACCCTCTGCTTCAGTTTATGCTGTGAGTATATAGTATGTCTTCTGGACATTCAAGTAGCCCCATTAGGAATTTGGTCCCTTGGACTAACGTTGGCAACATGCTACACAGAATCCTCTTCCCAGTTAACACCAGCAGTTTAAGGGTCATTTATGTACTTTCTTGCTGTTCTTTTAGAATTTGGGACCTCGAACACAGACCATCTATGAGGTGCTGCATCCGGTAGCAGCCACAAACTCCAACGGTCGTATATGAAAGGCAAAGATGAAGTCAAGAGGCTAACGGATTGGTCAGTAGGGAAAGACTTTACTGGAAGTTCAATCCATGAGGGGGGACTACTTTTTTCAGGCCAGAGCAACTGCCTTTCAAAATTCCTGTGCCCCTCCCTGGTGGTGATGAAGAACTAAGAGGAATCAGCCATGTTGCGGTATTTTGCAAATGTGTGCGTTTCATCATCATCTTGTTGTACTCGCTGCAAAATATATTTTTTACTGTTGCTTGCTTTTTTTACAGGTACACTTGCACTCATGTTGTTTAATTGTAACTTGCTTAACTACATGCTCTTACAGTTCTTCCCTTACGCACTTATTTTTGGTTCATGTTTTGGCTACCCGCAATGTTTTGGGGATATCTTGTTATCAGTGACGTATGCACTTTAAAAAGCTCTCTCTTGGAAGTCGCTTTGGATAAAAGCATCTATTAAATGATAAATGTAAAACTGCATCTCTACATCCTCTGTAGCAATGCAAGTAAACATTGTTGTCTTCTGTCCATCTGCTGTTTTAAGAATGTGTACTCTGGTAAAATATATACTTCACACCAGAAACGATTTTAGTCTACACAATTTTGAAAGCTGAGTTTCTTGGCCCACTCTGTTCAAATTAAACATGTACCCTTATCTATTCCCTTCCTTGTTTGATTTTTGTATTGTCTCGTGTCAGTAGAGGGGGATTTTCAGATCTAAGGAACAACAATTAAACACAATACTTTTTATTTATTTGTTGCAACAACAAAAAACACTGGACAACATCTTCAAGAAGTAGATTGGTAAAAATCAGGAAGTCCACTGCAATTATTTAGAGGAATCAGATCAACAGCACCCAGATGGGTGAATGCAGATGCCCCCACACCTGGATGAGTCACCGCCGTCACAGTTATTGGCGCGCTTTTCCACTTTGGCATTCAACTCAGAGTGAGTGGACTGACCAGCATGCATCATATTCGCCATTTTAGCTCTCTTATGCGACAGGAAGGCATTACCTGAGCTAGATGAGTGTTTCATGTACTGACTGGACAGGAATAGTGATTTGCTGTTCCTTGCAAGTCCAAAGATGCCGTTACCATGCTTCAAGCCCCTTGGGTTAGACAGTTTCTGAGTGACCTTGTTGCTGATGGGCTTCTCAGTCTGCTTCTGTGGTGCAACGAGTCGGGGGCTGGATCCAGGGAAGACTTTTCCCATTGAGTTATCAGAGTCACCTGTTGAAAGAGAAACATAAGCAAGTTGAAAGGCAAACTGTTGATCTTGACTCAAATTTAAGGATTCTACTGAAAGTAAGAGGTTCTACCCACCAAGAAAATAAGAACCTTGGAATAGAGGAGCACAGACAGCAACTCCAATCAGCAGACAACCCATCGAAAAAACCCTAAAGAGACAAGACTAGTTAGATGAAACCCCACCAACAGACGTCATAGAAACGTATCAGGTTATAAACTAACCTTAGGCATATTACAAAAGCCACAACCATTTTGAAACTACAAGGGTATCACAAACTGCAGGACAGACTTTCACAAAAAAATAACTGGTAACATGTTGATGCATGTTTGCTCTCCCCTTTTAAATAATGCTTCAAACCTTAACAATTACGCCTAACTAATTAATCACATCTGTTACCAATCAATGCAGGTCTCTTGTTTTATCAAAAGTTTGGCATGTGAACGTGGCGACTTTTCTTATTGGCTGGTATAACTCGAGTCTCGAGACAACTATCAGCTCGGCAGAAATTTTATCTGCGGGACACATTTATTTTTCAGCGTGAGCAATGGTTGCAATGCGTGAGAAATACAAGGTGTTGCGTTAAAGTTGATAAACGGTCGAAATGCATAAGTCTCGCGGCAAATGTGTGAGACTTTACAGCCCTTCGTATACAAAATAAGGACTGAAGATTGAAGATGAGAAAACTGTTACACTCGTCCTGTTTTGTAAGCTTTGGGCTGAGGAGAGCGAGGCCCGCGGTGTCTTCCCTAGCAGTAGCACCACGGGGGCAACTACCCAGTGTCAAGAGGCACGGGCGTAGATTTAGGGGGGGACGCTAGGTACTAGTCCCCACCAACATTTGAAAATGACAAAATTGTCCCCACCAATATTTTAGTGAACTCCTTTGTAATGCAATTTGGTTCGATTCCGAAAAACTATTTTGCACAATATTTGCCAAACGCATTTCCTATTATTGTCCGTCGCCCAGAAAAGTGAAAAAAGTTAACCAATGCGTCCTAGAGCCTGAGAGACAAGATTGTCATTTAATTGGCTGAAGTGGCAGTCGGAAACACTCCGTGAATCTTGACTGCAGAAAGAGAGCTGTAGTCTGACACGGTAAACTACTAAATACGCCCGGAAATAATAAAGCCTCATATTAGTATTTCGTTTGGTCTCAGCATTGATATTTTGGACCCTTTTGTGCTTTGTAGGTAGGAAAATGTCACCCAAAAATAAGAGATGTATAGCCTATCAGAATTTTTTTCACCATCCAGAGAGTAAGTAGGTAAGGTCGTTGTTAGTTAGCTAGTGGAAAACTAGCTACCCACACAGTGCAAACCTGCTAGCCTTACATCGCCACCCACTCTACGATGGAAACATGTTTTGAAAGTTGTTAGAGTAGTAGAGCATGTAACTTGCTTGTATTAAATCTATCCCTAGCGTCTGCAATCTTTCGACCAGTGTGTTAGCAGCAGCTGGTCTTGTTGAAGCCAGAAGGATAAAGCTATAATCTACCCACATAATGGGACCGTGCTATTTTAGCCCAGTACCAACAGGCTAGCAACTCAAAAGTGATATTAATTGGTAATAAGTAGGCCTATATGATCCCTTTGATAGTAATATCCCTATAATCTCGACAAATGTCAGCAGTCAACTAAGCATGGTTAGTGTCTGTATTAAATTAATGAATTACTGTGCAGGAAAAACGGCACCCTGAAGCTACAGATGTAGAGCAGGTTGGTGATGAATCAGCATCAGGTGAGAAGTTGAATTGTCCGCTTTGGTAAAGATTGCATTAAATTGCTGTTTTTTAAGGGATGTTTAGACAATGTTACCCATGAATGTTATCATTCACACTTATACTTGTAGGTAATAAAAAAGGTATAAATATAAATCATTATTTCATTGCTTAGAAGTGATGTAGGCCTAGTACAGCTCCATAAAACTAGCCTAGTTCCTGTGATGTGGATTGTTATCAGCTTGGTCCTTTTGATTGTCTGTGTGCTGGCCTTCATTCTTGTTTTCAGACATTGGTGAGTGGTTTAAAGAATTGTTTTTGTCAGAAAAAAAATTGTACCAGAAAGGAATATCTCTTGTATGGACATTTGAATGCAAAATCGTTGTAATATATAATTGTTTTAAATGTTTGTTCCTATATGCACAACACAGATTGCAGCTCAGGGTTATTGTGTCCTATACTCTCTCACCTCAACCCTCTGCTTCAGTTTATGCTGTGAGTATATAGTATGTCTTCTGGACATTCAATTGCATCAAGTAAAGAAGAGGGGAAGAACTTAAAGGAAACTCAAATTCAACCAAAACCACAAATGTGCTCTGATGAGCCAGTATTCATTTCCTCTTACATGCTTTCACCCTTCATAAATGGAAATATTTTTCTTGGCCTATACGATGCCGTGTACGGTAAGGTTTAAGATCAATAACACTAACTATTTACACTTTCCAGATATGTATTTATCCCAGTCAGTGTAAATTACTGTAGTTTATCTTTTATTTTGATACAGCTGTCTTGAATGTCTTTGGGCACCACCTCAATCCTCCAAACGGAAGAGGAAACTTGTGTTGGGGGAGCCAGCGAAGTTTCATTTATGAGCTGGCAGAAGTTTATACTACAATACTCAATACAAGTAGCCCCATTAGGAATTTGGTCCCTTGGGCTAACGTTGGCAACATGCTACACAGAATCCTCTTCCCAGTTAACACCAGCAGTTTAAGGGTCATTTATGTACTTTCTTGCTGTTCTTTTAGAATTTGGGACCTCAAACACAGACCATCTATGAGGTGCTGCATCCGGTAGCAGCCACAAACTCCAACGGTCGTATATGAAAGGCAAAGATGAAGTCAAGAGGCTAACGGATTGGTCAGTAGGGAAAGACTTTACTGGAAGTTCAATCCATGAGGGGGGACTACTTTTTTCAGGCCAGAGCAACTGCCTTTCAAAATTCCTGTGCCCCTCCCTGGTGGTGATGAAGAACTAAGAGGAATCAGCCATGTTGCGGTATTTTGCAAATGTGTGCGTTTCATCATCATCTTGTTGTACTTGCTGCAAAATATATTTTTTACTGTTGCTTGCTTTTTTTACAGGTACACTTGCACTCATGTTGTTTAATTGTAACTTGCTTAACTACATGCTCTTACAGTTCTTCCCTTACGCACTTATTTTTGGTTCATGTTTTGGCTACCCGCAATGTTTTGGGGATATCTTGTTATCAGTGACGTATGCACTTTAAAAAGCTCTCTCTTGGAAGTCGTTTTGGATAAAAGCATCTGTTACAAGAATAAATGTAAATCTGCATCTCTACATCCTCTGTACCAATGCAAGTAAACATTGTTGACTTCTATCCATCTGCTGTTTTAAGAAAAATGTGTACTCTGTTGTAAAATATAATATACTTTACACCAGAAACAATTTCAGTCTACACAATTTTGAAAGCTGAGTTTCTAGGCCCACTCTGTTCAAATAAAACATGTACCCTTATCTATTCCCTTCCTTGTGTGATTTTTTTATTGTGTCATGTCAGTAGAGGGGGATTTTCAGATCTAAGGAACAAAAATTAAACAATACTTCTTCTTGCTTGTTGCAACAACAAAAAAACACTGGACAACATCTTCAGGAAGTAGATTGGTAAAAATCAGGAAGTCCATTGCAATTCTTTAGAGGAATCAGATCAACACAAACTACATTCTGGGAACTCCAGATCATATCCATTTGACAGCTTGGGGTGAAATCCTCCTTTTATCTCTCTCACACACACACACACAAACTGTCATGAGAATAGAGAAAATCGAAAGTCTTTACAAAATGTTAATTCGGGTGGTTGGACTTATGTTGGTTTTGATATGTTCTGGAAGTCAAGCTCAAGGTAAGACACCTCAATCTTTTTCTAGTGACAAGCATGTGTGAAAAGCTTTGGAGGGAGGATTTTTGATTTCATTTTACAACTAGAACACAGATCTTGTGATTTGTATGACTTGTTACAAGTCTTAAAACAACATAACACGGGTACCCATTTAGAGGGTGTGCTTTAATTTAGTTACAGATAAAATTATCCATGTCAATCAATAAAGCCACTCCACTCTACTATAGACCACCCTGAACTAATTTATTCCAAATTGTTTGGAATGAAACGGTACCTTTTCATGTCAAATGTAGGAGGTATAAAAATTATAGGACTCACTAGACTATCACAACAAAGGAAAAATGTGTTTTTAAGATTTTAGTTTATGGTTGTGACTCTTGTATGTAAGACATGCATACATACTTGGCTAGTGTAAATGCAACCAATGAACAAGAATATTGTTTGTGCGAACAGGGACAGTCTTCACCATGAAGAACAGGGTGATGGTGGTTGTATCAGGGGAAAAAATCAACCTTGAATTCACTTTGACTGTACCAGCCAGAGACAATTTAACCCAAGGCCGTTGCTTCGACCCAGACGGAAAGCCCATATACACCTTTACTGTGCACCCTGCTCTCCAAAAGGTCGTTCACCGGACAACAAGCATTGCATTTGAGAAGTCTGGACAGTACAACTGCCAGTTCAAAGAAAGCAAAGTGTACTTTGTTGTCTTGGTGAAAGGTGAGTTTGAGGAAAGTAATGTTGAAGTGAGATTATGGTAGAAGCCTTCGACGACGCACTGTACATGAAGGAAGATGTTACCCATTAATTGAACAGTTATCTTGTCCTGTGAGCTCTTGATAGGAAGGTGAAGGCCTGCATAATTCTATCTTCCGTTGTAAATAACAGGGTGACAGAAAGGATATTCATTCATCGCTCGGAACTATGCATACATTGTTATGCACTCTAGGTCAAACATTTCTTCTTTTTTTTTACCATTAGTACTTCACTCCAGTAAATAATTTGAATCACCAGTCTAATAATTCATTATCTATTTGATCAATTTCATCATGGCACATTCAGATTTAGACCATATAGACCACAGTATGTTGTTTTAAAGGGTTGGGTGGCATTAGGGTGGGGGTTGTGTCTATTGATTGGCAGCTTGTGTTGACGCTGTGTTTTGCCTGCCCCAGAGGAGGCTTACAGGAAGCCCGAAGGACATCTCCCTGTGACAGTCATTGTGTTAGCGACTCTCGACTCAGCCCTCCTGATCTTCAGTGTGCTGGGTTCCATATACATCTTCAAAGGCCACCGGGTGAAACAGGCTCGGTTTGGGTGTATGTGTGTGTGTGAGAGAGAGAGAGAGAGAGACAGAGAGAGAGAGAGAGAGAGAGAGAGAGAGAGAGAGAGAGAGAAAGAGAGAGAGAGAGAGAGAGAGAGAGAGAGAGACTAGATATCTAGTCAGTAGGAACATTTCACAGCCAAGTCTGAACCATTTCTCAGAATAGTTTTAAAATCCCTTCCAGCTTTTGCAGCTCAGTGTTCTGATGTTCCGTGTTCCCTTACCTCTCGTTCACAGTGTCAATTCAATGCGAGGCACCAAAGACATGCGAGAAATGGTGAAAGGGATAAGGAGCAGGTGAAAAAGGAGAGGAAAAAGAGGAAGAAAGGGGGGGTTAGTACACAAGTAGAGAGAGCCGAAACCTCCGCTGCAGTTTATGCTGTAAGTACACAAGTATATCTGCAAGAAAAAGTGACTGGTCCACATTCAATTGCATCAAGTGGAAAGAACTGTCTGACATATAATAGGAAGCCAATCCTCGCGGGGGGGCTTCTTGTGGCAGTGTTCTTGTGCAATATACAAAATAAGGAAGTGTGCTTTGGTGTGTTCAGTTTACCTATACATTTGGACTTTTTCATGCTCTTTGTTATCATTGCCTTTAATATAAAAGGGTTATAAATCTATCACACACAAGTTTCCACTTAGAATATATGTTTCTATCCCAAGCAAACTATTTCCGTCAGTGTGAATTATTTAATGCCATGATTTTGTAACACGTGTTTTCCCTGTCTTGAAAAGGGTATTTTGATCATTGTGTCAACACGATAAATGTGCAAGAGGAAACTTGTGTCAGGGGAGTTGGTGAACACTTCCTTTTTGAGCTGGCTGCAGTTTGTGTGTGTTTTCATTATAAGTAGCCCCATTAGGAATTTGATCCTTGCCACACAGAATCCTCTGCCCAGTTAACATGGGCAAGTACAGTGTCATGTATGTACATTCTCGCTGTACTTTCAGAGTTTGGACCCTCAAACAATTTCTGTCTATGAGGATCTGCACCCAGAAGCAGCAAAGTCTAACAATCAAGAGAAGAAAGTAAAGAAAAAGTCAAAACAGTTGGACAAATTGGTTAGTGTGAACTTTTTTTTGAAGAATTTTTGCTTTGGTTGTTAATGTTTGTTACTTACCTCTCTGCAACTGTCCTCAACTACAGGTGGAGATAAAGGCTCAAGAGGAAGTGGATGGAGATGTTGAATGTGTCTATGAAAACTTTTAGTTTTTAGATAGTATTTGTAAATACGTGTCCTTTACTTATCAATGTGTTATCTGTACAAAAGAAAATAAATGTATTTGTCAAACGGCCACCTGCTGATTGAATGGTAACTGATAACTGACACTTATCTAAAGCAGCACACATCAAACACAAAAAACATAAATTCATCCTTATACAATGCAGTGATTGTGACAATTTCAGAGTTTTTTTGTTATTTTATGTTTTCACGGCTGAGTTCTAGGTCCTCCCCTTTAAAACATGTAAACCAATGAAGTCACTGCTAATACCTGCGCGAAGCCCGTCACAATGTGCCCTCCTAAGTGAAAGAGTGGATGGAACAAGGAGGTGAAAGGTTTGAGGTGAAACATTTGTATTCATTGCAGCCATTTGTTTGGGCAGAGAGTGTGTTTTTCAGATATGAGAGGGGAAGTGGTGTGGAATATGGTTGATTTGGGCACAAATTTATTTAAGGTCTGGTGGTAACTGCTCAGTATTGTGATGGTGTGTGTGCTATTTATGGGCAGTTAGAAACTATGAGCCATATATTGTTGGCATGTGAGTTTGAATATGTAGAGAGAACTGTGCTCTGGGCTTAGGGTTGAGGTGTCATGGTGAAACTGGAATTTAAGGGGTTTACTGAGTGAAAGGTTTGGTGGTAGGGAGGTATCTAGGGCTATTTTCTCCTTCCTTCGGGAATCTGGGGTGGGATGTATATTTATTTATTTATTGTGTAGATTTTTTGGCTCTATTTTGAGATTTGAGTGTCCTTGGCTTTACTCTCCTAACCCGTAGGTGGCGGTAAAGCAACTCACTGAAATGTGTTGCAATCTGCGATTAAAACCAAAAGACAAAGAAGAAGAAGAAACGTCCTTATTGGCCCTTTTAGTCTTTACTTCCTTGTTGGCTTGTTGACGTTTATATTTTGATCATGGCAGCGGAGGGGGATTTTCTGATGAGATATAGAGCAGTGTCTAATAAATTAAAAAAGTAAGGCTTTCATGGCGCTTCTCATATGTTGTATCGTGAACGTTAGGAATTAATCGTGCGTATTCGTCTTGGTTGCATGTCAAGCTGGCCTAATTTATCTTGATTATATGAGCTAACAGCTAGCTAAGTACTGAACGGGTAGCTAGCTGTCTATCACGAGCCTAAATACATAATAACATACTGTATTAGTAGCTAGACAGCAACCGTTAGCTAGCTAGCTAGAGCTAATGCTTTTGATAACAAATATGATTAACATGCGGTAATTAACATGATGTGCTACTATCTTTCTTGCTCAAATGCAGGCTAGTTAAAGTGTATTGGTTTTTGGTGAAAGCTGTAGTTGGCTCAGTCACCTTGATAACTAGCAAGCTATTTGGCGTTGAACCATACTGAAAAATGTCCCCCCCCCCCCCCTCTCTCCCTCTAATTAAAAAGACGTTTCCTTCGGAAGCCAAATGTAGCAGAAGCAAGCGAGCAGTTTGGTGAGTCAAAGTTACCTTCAGGAATAATGCTTGATTGTCAAGATAAGGGAAGACATTAAAATACATCGAATTATTCTTTTTTCTATTTAGGTCAGTTGGCTAAAGAGCTAAAGCAACAGGACTGCCTACAGTATGCAGCTTTCTGTAATCTTGCAATGGCTCGGTAAGTAGTCAGCAACGAATTTGCTGAATTTGCTGCCATGTTGTGTATCCCTTCAAGACAATTATATAATTGAGTCATTTAAGAACTCAATCATGAGTGGTTTTAATATGGCAAATAATTTACACATTTTGGTAAAAAAAAATTGTAAAGATGATTCTGCTGTGTTACACTGATATGCAATATCATGGGTAGCAAATATGGATGGATGACAGAAATGATTGGTTCATACAATTATTATACATATATTTAAATTCATTCCAACTCCTTGCATCTTGTTCCCATTTGAACCCCACAGGTGTGAGCAGACTCTGTTTAATGCCCCTGGGGAGGCCCTGGCTCTCACGGATGCAGCCCGCCTCTTCCTCTCCTCTGAGCGGGAGAATAGGGCACTCCAAGCCCCAGGCTTCGACGAGCACCTGCAGGCCGCCCTTAACTGCTACAGCTTTGCTATTAAGGTGAGGTTTCCCTATCCTCTTACGTTTCCTGGTGCCTTTTTTTCCCCTTTCCCCTACATTTCTCCAGAGAAAGTAGTTTAATGCTGTGTTTCACAAATTTCTTTCAGGTGTACATCGAGATGAACCAGCCAGTAATGGCCGCTAGCCTATCTCTGGAACTTGGCAACGCTCTCAAGGTAGGGGAACCAGACAGATCAGAAAGTACTGGCACGGCCCGTCTTCATCTTTGCCCAGTCTGTGTAGTTAATGAATGCCATATGAACTATTTATTTCTCTCTCGATCTTTTTTTAAAATTCATCCATGTCTGTCTCTTTTGGCATCCATCTGTTTGTCTCATCTCTCTCTCTCACTCATTCCCTCTCTCTCTCTCCCTTCGACACACACACTGTCATCTAAAGGAGATGAACAGACCGGGGGAGGCTATAGTTCATTACCAAAGGGCTGCAGAGTTGCAGACACAGACTCCCATAGAGGCTCTGTTGTCTATGGGGGAAATGGCCACCTGCAAGATTCTCACCCGTAAGTGCAGCCTAATGTTTATCTCATCAGGAAACACACGGTTATCACACTCCTGCATCTGTGTGCGGAAGTGTTTTGTGTGCGTGACTTGATGTACGGACGTCAGTCTTTTCGTATTTCGTAAGCAGTCTAATACAGCGTGTGGGTTTGGTTCATTTGAACCCCGCTTGGCAGGTGACTATGACGGTGCGCTGTCCGTCCTGACGGAGATGCAGCTCATGTGTCAGGAGAGGGGACTGCAGCTGCCCGGCACAAACACCCCCGTCGGTAAGGCACCAATGAGCCAGCCCATTTTTCCTCTCAGCCATAAACTGGAATTTTCGAAATGGAAACCACCAAATCTAGACATACATTCTAGACCGTGAGTTCTTCAGTTCTCAGCTGTAATGCCCTCTCTTGTCACACCCTCTCAGGTGCCTTTCTGGACATTGTGGCTAAGTGTGAGATCTCCAGAGTCTTTTTGCTGATGCTTCTGGAGGTAAGCCCAGAATAGCACCATGTTGTAGTTATTACTAATAGGATTGTAGTGAAGTGAAAGTTGCATGTATTATAATGCATTCATTTAGTGGACATTTGCTACCAACACGATATACGGGAGAAGGATTTGAACCTGTGACTTCTTGATCTGCAGTGAAATGCTATTCACTCCACAGCTATACATATTAGTGGATCACTGATAAGTTGTGCTCATTGAGTCCTGTGTTCCTGCAGCCCCCGCCTCAGAAGCTGTTACCAGAGCACGCCCAGACCCTGGAGAGATATGCCTGGGAGTCCTTTGACCCCCACAGTCAGGGTAAAATACCCTGAATACTAATTAACTTTCAATCAAAACATTTTAAGAGGCAGTCATATATCCAGGCCTTTTCCCACTAATTTTCAACTAATAATATCCTATTTCAACTCAAAAGTTCCACGTTAAAATAAATATAAATAATGTACCTAAATGTATCATTTTTATACTCTGACTATTAAAACAAATGGCAGATTGAAAGTTCTTTAATATTGCGATTATTGTTCTTTAATTTTCATGAAATGTTCCCATGTCTTGTTCTTCCCCGTAGTGACCTTCCTACCTGAGAATGTTTTCCTGCTCCTGCAGTCTGTTGTGGTAAGTGGCCTAGCCTGTAACCTGGATGGTTGTGTATGGATGAACAAAATAGACTTTCTATCTGGGAATGGATCCATTCCTTTAATCTTAAGGTTACATAGAAACAGCTGTACCGGCTATACAGTTGTTGTCATTCAGACATTATCATCCTTATACAGACATGGTGAGTCACCATAAAACTGTGTTGCAGATGGCCTGCCAGGAGAAAGACACAGAATCCCTCAAGTCTCTACAAACCGAACTATGGTGAGAGTTCAATAATCATCATTAATTTGCAACTGTTCCTTTTTAACTACTTAGCTAGATGTTGTTATTTATTTCCACTCTTCTGCGTTCTTCTTCTTCAGGCCACTTCTCTCTACAGAGCAGAACCACCTTCTCCACCTAGTGGTTCAAGAGAGGATCACCCCCTCTGGGCAGGGAATTTAGGATGGTACAGGCCAGTTAGTCACTCACACCCCTTTGGAATTGCACATAGTGGGACATTCCTTCCTGCCTTGGTCTGTTCTAGGGCCTCATGTTTTAAAGGCGTGTTGCATCCATGACTACAATGTTCTGTAACTTCTTTCTTTTTTACGTTTAGGTTTAAGGCGTAGGCATACGTCATGAATTCGTATTTGATGTATTGCTATGTCTCTCAAAAGTCACTGGATTGCTATTGGTATTCTTGTGTTCATTCATGTGCACAAATGTATTTATTTATGAGATTATTTCGATAGAACTGTTTTGATTTTAGAACTGAACTGTTAAGTGATAATTCTTTTGGTTAAGTTTTTATTTTTGGTATGACATGGCTTGAGTTCCATTGTAATGACAAAAACCCACGACTGAATATTAATAAACGGTGGTATTACAAACACTTGTTATTCTCTGTACCTGATTACTTAAGTTCACTTGTACAAGTATATGTACTTTAATATGATAGCAGCCAACCAAAACACAGAATCAGACATGGTAAAAAATCACATAGGATACAAATGTTAAAACAATGCAAAACAAAACAATGGTTATAATGTACTTCGATGATATGAAAATGTATATGATTACTTCAATAAAAAATGTTAAACAACAAAGATTAAAATACATTTTTCCTGGGAAGGAAAGCTTCTTATTGTTTTTCTTCTGATCGTTCAAGTACTGTTCACAAGATGTTATCAGAAGATGTTTTGTTTGCCCTATAATACAGGATATGTTCACCCTTTACTCTCTTGTTTGTCCATGCAATGAAGTTAAATATTTGTATATAAAATATAAAAGCACCAAATATTTCATGTCCAACAACATGCTTGTTGCATGCATCACTCATTTCCCATTGCCCCTCCCCCTGTCCCATACCATTATCCCTCAAAATAAAAATAAAAAACTTAAAACAGAACCTGCGTTTTCTCTGAAGGCTTTGCAGCAATACAAGGTTTTCGTTTTTATATGCCTTGCCTACACTGCAAATAACTGCTGCAAAGCATTTAGGGAAAACTTGACATAAAAAAATTACCTCTCCTCCTCACCTCATCTCTATTCCTTCTCTTAGGGAAACAACATGTGAGAGCCCTCCCCTCAGGCCACCTCCTCTAATGTTGGGAGAGACGGGCCCAAAGACAGACGCCAGAGATCCAGGACGAAACTCTTGATTCAACTCTTCTCTCCATGCTTCCCACCCACTCCATCCCCATATCTGATGTAACAACACTCCTGTGTATCCCCCTCCTCCCCTTCAGCCTTCTTCCCTCCCCTCCTTTTCACTCGCTTTTCTTGCGCAGAACCACATAGACTACGCCCAGGAGGAAGGTGAAAACGAAGGAGACCCAGGCCAGGATGAAGGAGTGTCCGTACCAGCCAGGACCCTCCTCCCTATTATGGTGGAACTGGGCCGTGTAGATGGAGGCGGCGATCATTATACACAGACCTGGAGGTGGGGGAGGAGAAAGAGATTGAGGAGGTGACGGGAGGACAATAAGATCAACGGAGGGACAAAAAGAGAAGGGGGGGGGGAGAAGGAAGAAGAGGAGGTGACACAGTCGAGATGGAGGTGGACACGTCTTGGCATTAGAAGGTTAGAATGAGCATATCTTGAAAGCTCTTACAACAAAGTTATACCAATTCCCAAATAAATCATCATAAATGTGCAGGTATTGCAGCTATGAAATATTTTGCTTGGTGCAACACTTGATTAAGGATTCAGTGACTTCAACTGTATTTGTACCAGACCAAAGTCACTGTCAACTGCGTTGATACTAGTGAAAAATTGTCATTTTTTTGCTCAACTAAGAACAGTACCTCAATGACAAAAAAAATTGTCATGTCAGCCATATTAAAATATTTCTATTAGTACATTTAAAAAAAACGAGTATCGGCCATTTTGTTTTAAGGTGCCATTGTAGACTCACACGAGACGAGCTGTAGGACTCCGGAGAAGGTGAACCTCTGGCCCTTGCTCAGGGTGAAAAGCTGGGCAACAAACACAAACAAAGACAGGATGGAGAAGATACAGGCGAGCACAGTGCCGGCCTGCACTGCCTGCAGGTAGTCTGTAGAGGGCGACAGAGAGAAGAGGGTTCAATAAGAAGTTGGTGGAACAGACCTGTCATTTATAAGACAACTGGGTCCTAAATTTACTTACGTCACAAGCACACCTGTTTACACACTACCTATAACATATATGTCACACAATGACTTGCGTAAATCACAATTTGACTATTGCCCTCCCTAATATCTTAAGTCTAGTCTTAAATTTAGTCTAATCTTTTTCAGTCTAGACTATAGGGTCTTACCAACCAAGTATTACCCTAAACTAATAAGCCGACTAAAAGTAATGACAAATCAGTTATACAGTCCTCTATTTCTTTTCATTTCCTCTCTTTCTTCAGTGTACCTTACAGCTACAAACCAAAGAAGCAGCGATGTGTGAACCCATGCCCTGGAGGTACAGTACCTTCAGGGTAGCCTTGCTTCAGGTTGGTGTAGTGCCAGACAGAGTCTGTCTGTTCCCACTGGCCCCACACGTCTGTGGAGACTGTGTTTGTGAACCACCAAGCCTGAGAAAACAGGAGACACTCCGTTCTAATCCATTTGTTAGCTTGTTTCCCCTCTCTTTCTGACATGGTGCACAATGGACGGCCATTTGTGCACCCAGTTTGGCAAGTTTGGGCCCCTGTTTGGGAACCGACACTTTCATAAAATGTGTAATGGTGTTTGAGGTGTGTGGAGTTATGTAATGTGCCAATCCAATCTCTTATTGTGTATATTAGTATACTTGCCTTAATTTACTGACTGTAGGGAACAGAAAGTGGGAGTGTCCTGATCTACTTACATTGTCAACGGTGGCAACCAAGAGAAGGATGATGGTGGTAATATGAAGAAGAATAATTCCACCCAAAACCAACATTGTGACTGACAGCAAAAGATATCAGGAATTAGAGGAAGGATAGACAATGTTTTTGTATTACACAGGCTTATGTAACGGTTTTTCAGACAAGAGGATGTGAGGTAACTGCTGTTGACGCAGCTATTGTAAATGGCCACAGTGCCTTTAAAAAAGAAAGGGCGAAACGGGGAAAGTCCAAACCCGTCTTGTAAGGTTCTCTAAAAACACTATATTTGAGTAGCGGCATGCATGGACCATCTGCTACATGACAACTCCCCCTCGCAGTTCCAAACACCGCGGTGGATTCCCCCTGAGCGCAATACTTCAAAAGCCAACAGGGAGTTCAAATATGTGTTTTATGTTGGCCACATATCACCAAATCGGACCGTAAAAGCAACGACACATTTTTGTTTACCATGATAAGCAATGTTTCATCAGGAGCGTCAACCTTAAAATCATTCAGAGCTAGTAAGAAGTTTATTGAATACTTAAAATGATAGCTGTTTTCAAAAACTTGGAAGAGCAGTTACTAATATAATGATGTAGGCCTCATCAAAACATGTAAAAGTGTTCAAGTCGCAACTTCTAGTATGCAAAATGCAACTTTTGCCTCCGTTAGTCAAGACCATTGCTGGGATATAAGAAAAGAGCGCGAGAAAACAACGAGAGAATATGGGTTGTCTAAAATATGATAAGGCTATTTAGCAATGTTATCTGTAATCTGTTGCAATGTAATTTTCTGTAAATCCGTGCAAAAGAACTAAATTATTTGACATTACTGGCGCGCGCAAAAGTGACATCCATGTATTTCTTCTAAGCTTCAATTTCACTGTTCTAACAAAACATATTTTACATTTTTCGTCCATTATACATTCTAAGACACACTCAAGACAAATGTAAACTGCATTCAGTGTTAAACAAAACTAAACAAAATGTTAACTGATATTACCTGTAAGAAGTTTTACGCACGCGAGATATTTGGAATCTGAAAAACTGTAGACCCACCCAGCGTCGAATTCATAGTCTACACATCACCCTTTCCCCCCTCTCCTCTCCAGCCCCTTCCCTCCCTTTCCCTTCCCAAACCCCACCCATATCCTTAACTTTTCAGAGTAGACAAATGGCCAACGTTTACCCTGTCAAAACTCTAGTTGGACCACAGAGGATTGATTTCTGAGGGGATTTATTGTTTGATCAACGTATAGGCCTACGTCTATGGTATTATATTATTGAAATAATTATAGGACAATGCATCCTAATAAGTGCAGCATATTACAGCATATAATTGTTCAGTCATTTACTGCTCACACCGTATATAAGTCTATGGTTACACCCGAAATCTCCACGCCCATTCTCCAATGTAATTAGTTTTATGTGTCTCTCTTTCCTGAATATCGGTTTTTTCTTTGACATAGAGATTTTTGCCATATGTCCCAAACATTACAGTAACATAAATTGAACATTATAATGTATGAGTTTTCTATATACAGTATACACACCACCAAGTTTGGTCTCAAGAACTAATAAACAAAAGGTAACATATTATGCAAAAAATGCAACAAAGTGCGCCAACTTTGAATAATCAACAATCACAGCTGTTGGGGTCACATTCCATTTGTTTTTGGATTGATGTGAAGAACAATTCCAGTTTTGATCTCAGCTGTTTTTTCTTGTAATGTTTTTCCCCAAAGTCGTTTTTTTTTAATGAGCAACGCAAATGAAAAACAAGTTGGTGTGCTGATAGTGTGATTTCGTGTTTCCTACAGAATTGCATGTCCCCCTCCCCCCCATGTACAGCACAGGACATATACACACCCATTAAAAACACATCAAAGTAACAAAACAATAATAATAACAAAATCATCTTTGAGTCATCTCAAGATCATTTATAGGCTTCAAAAGGGTCATGACCTCATACCCCATGGACCCAACCGTCCATCGTGAAGATTGTTCACATTCCATGAGGAGGACGTGACCAATTTCCTAGTTAAAAGATGTCATTAAAGCCAGTCTCTAATCAACAAAAACACAAGACCTCGAGGAAGTCATGTGTCCTCAACTGAACGTTCATGACCTGATAACAATAGTCTGCCTTCTTTCTAAAACTTGAGTATTTCATGATGGACTTTTAGTCGATCAATTTACGTATATCTAATTAAGTTCTGTGGGGTGCTGGATCAGACATGGATCCAATTGAAGCTCTGGTTCATATCTTTATAAACCATGGTCGGCAGATTTTGCGTTACATTTTACTGTTAAGTATCTTATCAGTGAAAGCCTCTCCTCAACCACACAACATATCGTATCATAGAGAGTTAAGGTTAGCAGGCCCTTCCAAACGAGAACATCCTTGTTTACTAGAAAGAACGGGAAAGGACATCCCCCCTTTATTGTTGTTCTCCTTGCAGATTTCCCAGCATCCTCTCTGCCTCTGTCCCACCTCCCCTTGGATTGTGGCGTCTCTCTGAAGACCACAAGGAGGACGTGGTCTTGAGTTACAACAGATGCTTTGTCCTCCTGGGGGTACGCGCCACGATGAATAGACACGCTCTGCTTCCTGTTGCCACTCGAAAGACACACCCGCCCCACACACGTGTTGGTGTGAAGCTGCACCACAGGCTACATTTCATCTGTATTCTCTCACACCAAATGGGTGTTATCAATTATCGCAGGAACCTCACGAATATGTGTGTTTTTTGTTGTTGTTGTGTGTCATAGCCATCCTGTATGGCCGTTGTTGTTCCGGAACGTTGAGGTAGAACTCTTGGTTCTGTTCACGCTTTTTCAGAGGGGGGACTATATCCTTCAGCAGGGGTATTTTTCCCTGGTGAGGGCCTACCACTATCTTTAGTTGCCCTCAAATGTTGTGCAGTTGGGGTTTATTTAGAGACTTTAGGAACTTTGATAGGGCCCAGTGGACTGACTACAAATACAGTGTATTGTGCGTTTTAACAGTCAGAGCTTTGCTGGTGACCTAAACCCATTTGTAACACTGGTAGGATTGGGGGTTGTTTGTTGGGCCATTTGACTGACTAATGCTTCTCACTTCTGCCTTCTCCTCGGTGAATGCCTGACCTCCTTATGTATGCTTCAAAGCACTGCTGGTTCTTCACCCAAACCGCTTCGGAATCAGTGGTGTTCCATGTTTCTCACTACCTGTGAGTTAAAAGAGAAGGTAATCAATTAAACCACAATTGAAACCCTTGGGTTGAGTTTCAGAAGAGCAAAATTGCATTCAATACTTTTGGTCCAGGCAATTTGAACAATAATATCTGTATATTTTATTTACATTGAGACATTTGTAGTACATTTCAAGGACGGTAAAATGAAATGGTTGATATAATCTTCTTTCTTTCTTACATTGCACCTACATCCGATCCAAAGAGAAGGTTGTCTCCTACCCATCTCAAATCCCTAACCCGCCAGCACCCAAACACCCACTAGCCCAACATCCGAGTTAGTAAGTGGATCTCTTGACCCTTGACCTCTGGTGTCCCCCCCCCCCCACACACACACACACTCTCACCCTTCTCCTATGGCAGCTGCCACCAGACACCTTGTCCTGTGTGTAGCTGTTAACAACGATACCGAAAGTCACCCGACACTTTGCCACATTTCATGTAGTTGCTTGTCGCCCTGAATCCCCAAAGCATGCACATTCACACCACAAAACCCACCCACTATAACGTTCTTTCATTTATTCCACAAGCCATTCCTCATAAGCCTTATGAGTGATCGTCTCTATTTTTGCAGTTCTCTTATAACTAAAATCTCCCCAGAGAATATTCTTACTTTAGAGTCAATTTAACAGAGGCTAGGGTTATCTATCTATTTCAGGTTGAACACTTAAATTGCCTTGCAGCAAGGGACACGCGCACACGTTGTTAGACGACGGTGCGTTCGTAAAATGCTTCCTGTTGTGTTATTATTTTGTGACTGTCGGGAATAGACGTTCCCAAGTATGCAATTGGCTTATGTGGTGACTGGTAGGGGCTTCCTTGAGCCCGTTTGGATGTGACACATTGTAATGGTTGAGTCTTCCTCCTACCAAATGCAATAAATAGATAAATGGAATTGTGCGAGAACTTGGAAATGCAAACGTTTTCGCGTAGGCCAATGATAAATTATGTTTGAAACATCGACGGGTTTTAGCATTTTATACCATTTTCTGTATTCTGTACAAACCATAGTTTAACCTGCGTAAGGTGTCAAAACAAAACCGTATATGATTGATTGGTCGACGCTAATTGTCAATTAAATCCCTTATTGCCAGCTGGGTGGTCTATTCGAGCCAGCCAGCCAGCCAAAGAAAAACTCTGGAGATGTCGTGTCAACCGATGAGAAAATTAATTACATTTATATGTATGATAGCTATTGTATCACATTTCAACTTGGGCAACTCGCAAACTGACCTCGTTGAGTGTGCCGAGGAAGAAAACGCGCCTGACGTTAACGGAGGGAAAGGAAAGAGGCCTCGAGTCAGCGCCGAGGATGAAACGGACAACTATGGTCGTCGAAACCTCATTCCTTGCGGTCCAAGTTTCCCATTTGCAAAAAACAATTGTTCTGAAAGTGAACGGTCATCTTTACTCACTGACAGTGCTGTTCCCCTTCGCAATCACCCGGCAGAATTTTATAAAACACTTGCATCAAGTCCTACGGATTTACGCCAGGTCTGGAAATCTGGTCAAGCTAGTGTGCAAAGACCGGTCGATGACGAGGAAGGTTATCAGGCTGACTTTCAAGGTGAACGTTTTGTGTTGGTTTGAATTCTACATCAACATACTTTACCTATTGCTCTGTAAGGTTTCCATTTGATCTTACTGTACATAACCTACGCAGGTTTGGAGGAATATGTTGTCCAAGGAAAGATGTCAGGTTCACCAGTTGAAGGGGATCCTCACTTATCTGCATGGCAGGCAATGAGGCCCTCTATACAGTGCAAGAGCAACTTCATGACCTTGACTGTAACTGGGCGAGGATACCTAAACCTGTTGGTGGATAGAGGTCGGTCAGAATAAGGTTTGGAGGGGTACATGCGTGGGTGAGTGTATGAGGGACGAGGCGGTAGTACAAAAACATATATTATTGTTTTTTTACAAAGATTTAATAAGCTAGTTGTTGCGTGTTTTTTTATATTTTTTTTATAAGCTATAGCTTATTGTTGTTGCAACACATGTCCCATGTGTTGACATGTAGGAATAAACACCAAAACCTCTTTTCGGAGTGAAACCCTTTGGGTTAATGGCAAACCTCATTAATCTTGATTGTTCGATTAATTGGCGGTAGATTCTGTCTCTTTTCCTTTACTAAAAAGATAGCATAACTAAATGTTTTGACTGACCAACAGTGTTTTTATTTGTTTTTTTGATTCCCTCCAGTGGATGCACTCCCCATCTCTGTGGTACATCTCCCTCCACATTGTGGCTACTTGGTGAAGACCACGTGCGAGGATCTACAATTGTTGGCGCCATATGAAAGCTGTTACATCACCAAACGGGTACTGCGCCGACTGTCACTCTGGACTTTTTAACCCATTCACAGCTGTTGCCCATTTCACCCTGATACATTTGGGTTACACATTTCCCAAAGTTTCTAGATAAGCAATGAGGGATTCCCTTTTTAATATGATTTTATTCAGGTTGCTTGAATTACAGGGAAATGAAACTTTTCGCTTTGATGGACATTCAGTTTCTGGAATGTTCCCTTAAACAAAATCTGGCATCACTTCCTGTGTCCCCTTTTCCTGTATTTCCACCCCACAATGGTCTACCTTTACCTTCCTACAGAACGGTCGCTATGTCCTGCCCTTGCTGTGGTGGGGGAGCCCAGTGCAGTTCTCCTGTCCGGTTCAGCCCTCTCCTCCCCAGCCTGCCTTCCCACGTATTCCCCTCACCGTTCGCTGCTCCGACTTTGGCATGACGATTCATATACCAGGAAGGAAGGACGCCATGTCTAATCCAGGGGTCAAAGGTTAGGGAGGCTGACCCCCCCCCCCCCCCACACACACACTTGTATCATGGACGTCAAACGGCCTTTGATAAAAAAAGAAAAATACATAAAAGAAACATTGTGTCATCTGCACAATGAATCGACAAGCATATAGAGAATGGAAACTAGCTACGTTCTTGTATGACTCATTTATTTTGCTTCCGTTTTCTCTCTCCCCACCTCTGCAGTGAATGGAGCGTGGGCTCCCTTGGTGTCAGATGAGTGTGCGCGCCATATCGACTTCCAGCCAGAAGACCTCTTCCTCTACTGTCCTTTTACAGCTCCCTGCCTCACCCACCAAGTCAGCAAGGCCACCTTTTCCTTCATTTTTCTTAACATGGTTCATGTAGAATGCCAATCGGCAGCCTTTTTATAGTGATTTAATTTTGTGATTTTAAACCCGTTTCCCCCGCAACCATTTAGAATGGAGCACATCTACATTTGCTGATCGACGGATTGGAATACCTCCTCTCCTGTTCAGTGCCACCGCTCTTGCCCTATCCTCCATTTTCCCAACCCCTCTCTCCAGACCCAGTCACCCCAGGGCCTCTTCCCATTCGTCCTCCCTTCAGCACCTCAGCCCCAGGCTGGTTGTTTACTCAGCACATCCAGTTACTCCCCTTCCACCACCCTGATATGGGGACCCCCTCACCTTTTAACCTCAACGTACCCGTCCTTAACCCCCCACCTACCCCTCCTCCAGACACCCTGAGTGCCCCTCCTGCCTCACAGTCCACCAAACCACCACCCACGCTTTCGGTCGAACCCCACTATTCTCAAGTCTACTGCCCTCCCAACTGTAAATACCCCTACCATGTGCCAGTCCATTACCCCTTCGTGATATCGCAAGATCCCGATGGTCCCCAACCAGATCTACCCACCGTCCCCACCCCTCCACCATGGGCCACGTTTTCCTACACTGAACCAATCACCCAGAGACGAGGACCCCAGACCTTCCCCACCTACCCTGTGCCCTCCCCAGTCACCCAGAGACAAGGACCCCAGACCTTCCCCACCTACCCTGTGCCCTCCCCAGTCACCCAGAGACAAGGACCCCAGACCTTCCCCACCTACCCTGTGCCCTCCCCAGTCACCCAGAGACAAGGACTCCAGACCTTCCCCACCTACCCTGTGCCCTCCCCAGTCACCCAGAGACGAGGCCCCCAGACCTTCCCCACCTACCCTGTGCCCTCACCTCCCATCCCTGTCACACCTCGACTCACCGCCTCCCTTCAGTGTCTAGAGGGGAAGGTGATCGCAACGCTGCCCTACGCCCAGTTGGACTCCCTTGAGGTCAAAGGTCAGTAGGTCTTAGCATGAACCAGGAAAGAAAGCTTTCACTGAAATGTACCCAAGCACAGTAGATCAGAGAGGGAAGGGAAGGGAGGCGATGGAAGGAAGGAAGGCCATGTAAGGGATCTCATCTCCACAGAAAGGAGCCATATTCCTTTCTCCCCTCAGACCTCAGGAAGGAGTGGACACCCATCTCCAGCATCCCAGTGGACTGTGGATACCTGGCCAAGAGGATGGCAAGTTTTGGCGTCACTTTGGTGTCCCCTCTCCCTGCCTGCCACAGCTATGCTCTGGTAAGACCCCCCCCCCCCCCCCCCCCCCTTTCCCGATGAACCTAACAAAGGGGTGTTTGATTTCTATTTGGTGACATACTGGGTGTGCGAGTGTCTGGCAATTTTGTTCTGACTCACTGGGTGCAAGAAATAAATCCTTTGAATTAGCTGACTTTTTTTAAACCTATTTCTCAAGACGGTTTTCGATGAGTTGTTGTCGTCACATCAGTGTTGATGTTAAACCCGACTTCCCCCTCCCCTCCCAGTCCCCCATGACCCTCACCCTCTCACTGAGGTACCTGGATGTAAAGCTGAACAAGTACAGGGTCCTGGAGCTGCAGTGTCCAAACCCCTCGGCATTGGACACTCACTCTCTTCCAGTGCCGGCCACCAGCAGCACTGTCCTGCCCCAGACCAGCCACCTCGCTCGCCCCAAGTTCAGACTCCTCTGCTCCACTCACCATATGAGAGTGGAGCTCCCCCCTGGGCCCATCTCTGGGATTGTTGTTATGGGTAAGTGTGTGTTTCAGGTATGTAAGTGTGTGTTTCAGGTGCACATGGTTGCCATCATCCCTGCTTGAGTTGAATTGTAACACGGTCCAGGAAACTTCTGGAGCTCTACTGGTGGGGGCTGGGAGCTCACGTTCATATACAGTATGTTTTTTTACCTGATGAGTTTGGTAAGGTTATGGTGAGAGAAATCCAGATCCCCACGTTCACTTGTACGCACGTATGTGGTTGTGTCGCTCTGATGTAAGTGTAGACATGTCAAAAACATACATTGTAAACTACTCTAATAAGACAAAAAAAAACGTGGTCTTTTATTGTTTTGAGTTTTAATTTGATTCCGTTTCCGTAACAACTCTACTAAATTCCCACAGATGTCAAAGACAACAAGATGAGCCTCATGGATGCCCCAAAGCACTGTGGGTATTCAGCGAGACAGCTGGATGACGGCCGCATCAATCTCTTTCTCCCCTTCAACTCTTGTCATATGACAGTTCAGGTTAGTCTTGATTTCTAGTTCAATGACGTAAATCACTAATGGTTTTGAATGGACCTGACGTATATGTAAATAAGGAGTCTCATGGAGTGAGCATAACTTGTTGCCTACTAAACACTCTCTCCCAAAAGGGTGAAAAACACAGAATTCATGTGGTTTACATCACCCTGAAGGGAAAACAGAGAGGGATCCGGCTGTCGTGTCCGGTCTCTGTAACCGTTCCTAGTCAAGGTACACTCCTAAAAACCCATAAACCCTCTATGAATACGGTTTTACATGTCAACAGACACATTTCCAGTTTCCTTTTCCACCATCCGAAAGGCAAAAGAGGGAGACTTCGGGGGGGGGGGGGGGGGGGGGGGGGGGGGGGGGGGTCTGGCTGGCTGTGCCGGTGACATTTCCCTCCCTGTGTCTCCTTCCCAACAGAATGCCAGGTTCCCCGCGAGCAGCGGCTCCCCTGTGGCTCTGCAGCGCTGTCCGAGGGCGAGTGCCTCTCCCTGGGCTGCTGCTTCAGCGCCTTCAGCCCCAGCTGCTACTCCTCCACGGACAGTGAGTCCATGCCACATCACCGGCCCGGTGTCAAAAGCCTTGTTTGGTCTCAATGTTTCTCACACTTTCCCACCCTTAAAGTCCGTCGGAGGAGGACACAAGGTTTCTAACCCGCCTCCCCCCGTCATTTTCCGGCTTTATTTATGTCGATAGAGACAGGAAAGCAGGGGGAGGGTGAGGGGAGGATATGCAGGAAATGACCCGGGCTCCTGCATTAAGGTCTTGTCCTAATGTGGTTCACGACATGTTCTACCCGGTGGCGCCCCTCCTCGTCATTTGGAGTGCGCAGACTTTTGCAATTCAGCCCCCCCTCCCCCGCCTGTCTTACCTGTGTTAAGGTCCTAGTGCCCACAGGTTTATCTCCCAGAGAGATCCATGACCTTTTTGGTACTTTACGTAACTGTGTCTATAGCTTTTTGTGTCTAACTTCCAGAATGCACAGCGGACCGCCACTTTGTGTTCACTGTACCTGCTTCCTTCACGGACCCCCCTCTGTCCACTGCCCTTCTGGTTGCTGCCGGCGATGACTCCTGCACCCCTCAAAGGGTGTCCCGAGACCACGCTGTGTTCAAGATTCCTCTGGATGGCTGCGGAACACACCGATACGTGAGTGTGTTTGTGTGTGCGAGCGCAGCTCTGCATTCGGTCGCACTAGCTATGTCTGCACACTGAAAATATGTTTTTGTGGTTTGACTACCACAGCCATAGGACTATTGGTGTTGGCTAGCTAGCTGGTAACACCTCCCAACTGTTTGGAGCTCTCTTGTTGGTGTGTGTGAGAGACCTGACGCCGGTGGCTGCTGTCTCTCACAGGAGGTGGGCAACACTGTCGTCTACCTGCTGGAGGTCATCCACAAGGCCAAGCTGAACCACGGCAGCCAAACCACAGACTCGGCGATCAGGTCAGACTACAGGCCAGTTATCCACTCATCTCTTGGTTGCAGTCATGCAACATTGTAGAATAATAATGATATTGTATGATTGGCTTCATATCACCCCCCCCCCCCCCTTTCAATAACATTTGTGCCATGTAACTTGTAACCCTATAATTCTACACTGTTGAGAATCTGCTTGATCACTTCCTGTTCCTTCCTCGATCACTTCCTGTTCCTTCCTGTTCTGGTCGTCCTCCTTCGATCTGTCCCCAGGCTGATGGTGGAGTGCAGGTACACGCCTGGCTCTGCGAGCGTGGGTTACCTCATCAAGAGCCCCACTCTGGGACCCTCCATCAAGACCGAGGGGGTGTTCGGGGTCCAGCTGCGCATCGCTACAGGTCCACCATTCATATCCATCCCTCCAGTTGGACTGATATTGGTTTCTGCTGTTTCATAATGAATAGGATCTGTAACGGATGAATCCAGTCCAAGTGATTTGTGAATATTGTGAATCAATGTAATGCAATGGCACTGACATTGGGACTATCCTTTTTACTAACAAATTAATTGAAGCAAAGAAATTCAAGTAATTCCAACAGCGTGACAAAATCTCTCTTGCACACACACTTTCTCACACACACACACACTTCCTCACACAGACGCTCAGTACACCAACTACTATCCCCAGTATCACCGGCCCCTGCAGATGCTCCTGGGTAAACCCTTGTACCTGGAGGTGCGCGTGCTGAACCCGCCTGACCCCAGTGTGCTGCTCCTGGTGCACTACTGCGTGGCCTACGACCGCTCTGGGCGCTCCACCTGGGTCCTCCTCTACAATGGGTAGGCCCGGGAAAACCCAAACACACACAAGGGGATGGGATGGTACAGTCAAATGTACTGCTGTACATGGATGCTGTTCTTTTGCACTTCTGGTTAGAGGCTATCTGCCTTTCATTGGTTTTGTACTTGTACTCAGCACCATGACACGGTTGAATCCAATCTGTGTGCGTGTGCATCTTGTCCACCTTTTGTCGTTTTCGCATGCCTCATTCCTCCACAAGCCCCACCGACGGCCCTGTTTGTCTTTCGACAGGTGCCCCGTCTCCCAGCAGCCAGTCCCCCGAGACCACACGCGCAGGTTCACCATCGACACCTTCCAGTTCCTCTTTAAAAGCAAGGCCTCGGACACTGATGAGGAGGTGAGCAAGGACGCAACGCTGTATTGAGACGCAGCCCTGTTTTTGGAAACCCCTTTGGAGCTCGTTGGAGAAATGTTAGCAAAGAGCCTACTTGTTTGTCTGACAACCCCACCACGCCCTCTCCCCTGCCAGATCTACTTCATGTGTTCCACCCAACTGTGCTCGCCCACTGACGGCCCGTGCGTCGAGGGATGCTTCAGTCATTAGCCGGGAGGCCTGCAGTCACGCAAAGCCTGCATGCACTTCCACCGATCCCACGCTTGAAGGTCTTTGCACATGCTCCCTTAAGGGGCCAGGGGTGGAGAATTTGGACACTGGGAAGGTTTTTTTGTGTGTTTTTTTTTTCTTTCAGCTGTGAAGCAACCGTCACACCCATTTGTACAGTACACACTTGCATAACGCCCACAGATGACTTGCAATGAGATGAACAAAGTGAAGTTCTCGTATCGTTCTGGCATGACCTACAAAATATGGTTTCAGTAATGAGGAACATTTTAATTATTAACCGAGACTAATGCATTTTCTGATGTTCTTTTTTTAGTCCCATTGAGAGACCCCATCATCATTATCATCTGGGGGCAGACCTTCTTGATAGACCTGCAGCTAAAGTAGCTGTAGCTGGCTTTACAAATAACACAATAAATCCCTTTCTTTTTTCAGTTCAAGCTTGTATATTTTTCTGCAGTTTACTTCACTATCCACCCACCATAAAATACTTCAAAGGAATGGGAGTGAGACTTGTTTAAAATATATACTAAAACGGTATTTCTTCCTCAGCCAGAAGCTTGTAATTTTATAGTGGAAAGTGCCACTTCATCCTAAAAGAGGAAAAAGTTTCCATCCATATGATGAAGCAACTTGCACAAAGTCAAACCCAATGGGAATGGATGCAGTGAGCATGTTGCCATAGAGAGACCAAGCAAGAAGGGACGTAAAAAGAGTGAAGTGGTAAAAATTCTACATTTGTCCAACCACTGGGTGTCATCCAAGCAATAAAAATGCAGGATGATTGTGCCACGCTCTGGTAAACTCATAAAACAGCGCCAAGGACCTTGACCGGTATAGGTTCAACTATTGTGTAATGAGGTTAATATTGATAACCCACCCGACGAACAGTCATTCAACAGGAAATGTTTTAGCACACCATCCCATCGTTTAAAGCTTTACTGACAGAAAAAATGTCTAAAAGACTTCTAAGCCCTTGTACGTTGTGGTGAAGAAATAAAATCATGCGTCAGTTGCACACAGAACGTTAAAGACATGGAGGTAGGTATATGTTTCAACGTGAACATGGCACCCATAGGCCCCTATTGAAATGTGTGTAAGCACTGCGGCACACTGCGTTATTTGATGGCTGCATGGCTGCCAGGCTGCATGTTCAAAGGGTTGAGCGGAAGATACGAGGAGGGCGCACGACGGAGGGAACGGAGGAGGGAAGGGGAATGACTACACGAGCAGAGGGGGGAGGGAAGACAATTTCCTTTCTGTAGCGCACACGCCACGAGAATATACACCGGGATACGGACAAAAAAAACAGGGAAGAGAGGGAAGGAAATACCGCAGCCCCGTTGTCTTTTGTTTTGGGAAATCAACTAAAGCAGAAAAAAGGAATAACATGGAGAGATATCTTGACGAGGATTGACTTTCAATAACCCCTCCTCTCTGGTAAAAGTATCGCAATTAGACAGAGAAAAAGCGGTAGCGAGGACATGTTTAGGGCTTTTTTGGCTTGAGATATCGGTAGGATGTTGTTTTGTCAAATATTTCTTTCTCCGACTCAATAGTAAGGGGTTAACAGTGACAGCGTAATGTTCATGACATAATATTGTCAAGGAGATATCTAACATCGCTTTGTTTTGTAAATCTAAAGCCTAGGCCTTACAGTGGACATTGTACATGACTAGTAGGCTAAACATATGCCTATAGCCTACTAGATTAAAATTAGCTGCCCACGTATTCGATAGGCTTTTTTATATCCGACCAAGCTGTACTGCAGTAAGGAAGCGAGCGGTTGCCAATAAGAGGGTAAAATAATAGGCTACACAATCCATTTTGTTGCCTACATCGAATTGGATGATCAGATTAATACTGATCATCTTTCAGCTCGTATTAGGGTTGCATAGCTTTGATTGCATTACAATTTGAAATCTTATTTTATTAACAGCATTTGATTGTTAGGAGTATTTCCTGTTGACAGGCCAGATACCAAGGCAGAAAGGTGACCAATATTAGGAGATAATTCCAGATTTAGAAATAGACGGGGAACAGAAGGGCATTTTAAATGTTAATGTCGACCGACGTAGCATCAATCATGCTGCCTGTGTCCCGGGGATTGATGGACCGGGATAGAGAGCTGGACACAATGGCTGGAATGCATCCCAACTCAAGCGGAGGTCCTGCAGCTGTTCGGGGGATGAAGAGAGGGGACCCGGAGCCCGACGCGCAAACATCGGTAGCACTGTTGGATTCGACCGGGGCAGAATGCAAGCGTCCCCGGATTGACGGAGCTGGAGTAATGGCAGAGGTCGGCCAGGTGAGAGCAGTTGTTGGATATAGTTTGGCTCCAAATACGCCCACTAACGTGACTCTCGCGGTCAAACCCACATAAAGTGTAGAACATGTGTCTTAAAAATTATGTTTAAATGGGCGGATAGGCCTTTGTAGCCAAAATAGACTCCAGACTCTGGAAACTACCCTATAACCCAATCATTCTAGCACACCCAGATGAAAGCCTCTACTAATTATTGTCGAAGTATTTCAATCTATTCACTGGTGTGATCAAGCCGCTTGAAAGACAATGTGGTTTGACTCGTACAGCACTATAGACAACAGCCTACCACGACCTTTCTGGTTGACAGTATAGCGAACAAGACCTGAGACCAGGCGAAAAGTCATACGTGACACAACAAGCCTTTTGTCAATAGGCCACACATACGGAAAACTACTGACTTTGTAGTCAAGAAATGTGACAACACCCCCATAAAGTAGGGTACAGCGGAAAGCCTTCGGACAAAAAGTTAAACATTGTAGCCGACCAAGAGTTTTGAAGCTGCTACTTGTTGTGCTGTGGCCTAGCCTATTGCTTAAACAATTTGTTCAAATATTGCTCCTTGTCTGTTTTGCTACAACAACCAATTGAAAGAACCACGAGGCTATCCACATTGCAATAGAATGCATGTGACAACTTGTATCTAAAAACACCCAACTTCTTCTGTATTCCCAAATGTAAACTTCCCAAGCAATATCTAGCCCAGCCTCTTGAATGTTTTATAACATTTAGTTTTAAATGGAAATTGTAGGCAAATGCTTGCCTGTGTGATTTCTTTTGGGATGGGAGACTTAAATGTAAATAATGTGTGCCCATTTTATGAGGGAATAATTTACTCTACCATTGCCAACAGTAAAATTGCAACAGCCAAGGCCCAGGGGCATGAAATTCCCATTCCTACATCCAGTCATGCTAAGACGGCCTATTTCATGTATCACAAATACTGCAATTGATCTAAACGGTGCACCATTACAACAGTTACACATCAACAAAATCAAATTGCTGGTTTTATCAGAGATTTTTTTTGCTGCATGTCCATCTTTTTAATTGGATACATGGGTAGTACAGTTACTTTTTAGAGTGTCATTACATTGCATTATCCAGTCTCGGGCAAGGTTAAGTGATGCATCAGAGTGTAAAAAGCCAATTTCTCCACCATGGAAAGTAGCTGTAATGGGAGTGAAGTGGCCAGCTTGCAGGCGTCACATGGTGGGGGCTATGGCGTAGAGCAACTCCCAACACACACACACACACACACACCGACTCCAGAAGAGTTGAAAGACAAGCTTAGGAAGGTAATGCACTTTAAAACAGACAGAACGGAAGTGTGTGTGTGTTTGGGAGGGGGGGGGAGAGGGGGGAAGGCGCAGGGGGGTGTTATGAGAGCAAGGGCGATGCACTGCATGGATCAATAGCCCTCGCCTGGCCTTAAAAAAAGTATTGAGCATCAGCTGTTTGGGCTGTCCGGTAATGAGGGAGGGAAGGATCCCTCCCCACCACCCCTCCCTCCCCGAATGTAGGAACAGATTTGCCCTATCACTGGCAGTAAAGAGGCTTTGTTTCGGGCTAACAGGATCACTATGTGTGTACTGGAGGGGGCATTATAACCACACTGATCCCTGAGATCCTTATCTAAGGGAGAGGATTAATGGACCAAACACACTCACACACACTCACACACACACACACACACACACACTCACCCACACACACTCACACACACACTCACACACACACACACACACACACACACACTAGCATAATGCGGCCACTAAAGCTTAGGGCCATATTTTGGCCATCCCACATTTTCCGAGTCTTCCAGTTTGTAAACAAAGGCTTGAGATGCCTATTTAAGTTACCAGCACAATGCAACTATACTATGCATATGCACACATACTACAGTTGACACTTTCACATGAGAGAGAAAAAAAACTTCCAGCAACTGGGGGAAAAAAAAGAAATGAAGTGACATTATTATTCCCCTATGTGCAGGCACTTTTCATATTGCAGCAAATACGTAGGTTAAGAGGTATTCAACTCTATACGCAAAGGAGATCGCTGGGCTTTCCAAGAAACGTCTTTCAGACAGGCACACTGGCCCTTCTTCTGACTTCCACCTCTCCTGGGGACTGTGATTCACGGAAAGTGTTGCGTTATTTGTCACTCTGCTGAAGTTGAAGTATTTAAATGGCTGGCCAGGGTTAATTCTCTCTCTGTCTTGTTCTCTCCCTCCCTCCCTCACTCTCCCCCTCCCTCTTCTCTTTTTTCCAGTTGGGTTTTGCAAAAGAATTCAGCCTATCGCTGACGTAATGACAGCATTGATCCTTGACCCACGAGGCCGCTGTAACAGGGTGTGGTGATAGTAACGAGCAATACCATTACACCGTTGCCAGTCCAGCCCGTAATAATTATCGCCCACATCGCCATGGATACAGCCGTCATTCTCCATTAGTCATTGCCTTAACATGATTTTAAACCCTGAGTGAACTCATTTTAATCGGGCGGTGGCGTTTAGCTATCGCAGACATCCCTCTGACCTCAGCTGACAAGTGCCCTGAAAAGCTGGGCCACAAAAAAAAAAATATATATATATTTAAAAAAAAAACGTTTGACACGGCTTCAGAATCACACAGCTCATCCTGAGGTCTCATTCTGAGGGCCTGTCGGATTCAATTTGGTTTAGTACGCCGAGGCGCTCTGCGTTTGTTGAGACTTTGCGTGGGACCCTGGCCCCTCCGAACCTAATAAGGACTCGCCTCGGGGGGGAAAAAAGACCGTGCCACAACATTACGGTGGGTAGAGGACCTCGATGTACTTTCGTTTCAGTCAGACACCGAAATAGCAGCCCAACGTCAGCAAGAAAGAAAAACGCACTCTCGGTGTGAGCCGGGTATGTTTGTGTGTTCTATCTGGGCCGCGTTTCACTTTGAAGCCCGTCACAGGCGCGCAGCGGGGCCAAATGGGCCGACTCTTGGCTGAGGTTTGCTTACTTAGCATTCTGTCTTGGAGACAAGATGGGGGGGTGGGGGGAGTCGGCATGTCTTTACACTGAGCAGCCCTCTATCTCATCTAGGCACGTTGGAGAAAGATCTAGTGGGTTCCGAACCGTCCCCGTCACTTTGCGGTTTGGATTAGATGTAGGTAAACGGCCCCAGAAATGCACAGCCTCCCAAATTGATCCGCGTCCAGCCCTTGCGGACCAGCGAAACAGCCAAGTGCGGGTTCCTACGGCCAGCAGCAAGAATGTGAAGTCTCTCCGGAGTAAATAAACTGTTGGATCCTTCGGCTATCTGGGGGACTTAGCACCTAAGTGCTCCATGTGGATGAGATGGATGGAGGCATCTTGTCAAGTGTCCGACGGCGTCCTCCTTGAAGATGTTTGAGGAACCCTGAAGTAGCAACACAGGAGTTCTTCACCCCTCCAAAAAACGCTTGGGGAGCAATTGGTGTCTTTTTGGAGAAGTGGCGAAAAAACACTCTGGAACAGACACACAAAACACACACACACACAGACGCACACCCCCTGCCATTTTGGTGAGCGTACGGCCCGTGTGCAAGGGATTATCGCAATCCTGCAAACTAGTGACGTGAACGAGAAAGTTGTTTGAGGTAACCGAACTCCGGTTGAAGTTTGCAGGCCTGCACGCGCGCGCACACGCACGCACAATAACGCTCATATCAGGCCGTTCTAAAAGCGAGCCTTTTTTTCTGAGGGAGGGGGTTTCAGAGAAGGGGAGGTAGAGTAGGGTTCCACTCTACCTCCACCGAGCCCTATCTCATTTCCCCAAACCCCCAGAGTCCCCCTCCCTCCCTCCCCCCCCCCCCCCTTCACCATCTGTTGCCTTCAAGTCCTCCCGTTACTTTCTCCGGATTGTTCACTCTGTCTTCCCCCGCAGTTCTCTTCCTCCTCTTTTGGTCTTTCTTAACAGATAGCACACCGTGGCTGTACGCCTGGAGAAAAATGACCTAAGTCATATTACTTTTTAGAAGGAAAAACATTTGATGATGGTCTTTTTTAGTTCATTCCTGTGGGGTTTTTTGGTCCTCGCTGGAAAAAACCTTTCACGGTTTTTGACGTAGCACCCGTTTTTTTTTCCACGGTAGAATGACGGCAGAACAACACGCGCACTTCCAACACAGCCAACGTGGCTACCTCAGAGCAGTTTTCTACTTGACCTCAACGTTGTATGCCTTTGCCCAATATCTTTTTCTGCAGAAGATGTAGACTGACTTCTTCTATTGAGCCTGGCCGTGGTACCGGGCACAGACGCCTGTGGTGGTCGCCTGTGTCTTGTGCGTGTCACTGCAGGTTAACTTAGACCAACGCCGTTGGCGCTGCGCTGGTATTGTGTGCGTGTGTGTGTGTGGGTTTGTTTGTGTTGAGTGGACACTCCACATGGACAGCTCCCTCTCCGCCACCCCCCTCCGCCCAGCTCCTTAAGGAAATTGAGCACATGACTCCGCTCCATGTATGAGTCATTGTCTTTGATTCCCCTCTCTCTCTCTCTCTCTCTTTTCGGAGCCCCTTCACCATTCCTATTCGTCCAGTCAGGTTCCTCCCTCCGCGCTCTCTTCTTTCTCTCCATCTCACGTGTTTTTTCAGTTCTCCCTCTCTCCCCCCCCCCCCCCCCGTCTCAGAAATATCAATTCCAGATGTCATTTTATGGCTTCACCCCCCTCCCACCCTGGTCTTTTCGCAGTGTGGTGCCCAATGAAAATAAGTGTCTGGATTTTGCCTCTTTTTTTTTTCCTGGCCTGTTCTTTGCTGTGAGACACAGCATACCTCAGGGTTCAGGGGAGTGTACCATCCCGGTGAAATAGATGTTTATACTTTATTCATGTTAGTCAGGCTTCTCTAAAAGCTGATATATTATTTATGGGTCGACTCCGACGCCTGTTCCCCTAAGTACATTTTTGGCAGTGAGGTAAGAGTTACACAAACTGCAGTTTTTACTGGAACTACTTTTTAAAACTAGAACTAACATGACAATGTCCCCCCCCCCCCCCCCCCCTTCCTGAACCTACCAACTCACCCCCCCCTCCCCCCCTCCCCCCGGCCGCTCTTAGTTTGCCTTCACAAAATATTTTGATGCCGTTTTTGGGGGGGGATCGACGCTGCCCTCGGGGGGGATGGAGAGATAGGAAAGTAGACGGGTACTGCGTTAATCAGCAGGGCTCAAGCTGTGATGCGCGCAGAGCAAAGTGTTCCCCCAGGGGACGACGCAGGCGAGGCACATTGGTTCCAGATGAAAAGGAGATGGGTCGACGGGAGCAGGGAGAGAGAGGCTTGTTGTTGCAGTGTTTTATTTTGATTTTTATGGTAAATCTCTTATTTATTTTAGTATTATATCGAATGTAGCCGAAAGGAGGACACAGGCAGAGAAATATGCCGCTCACCCTGACCGAACGCATCATAATTGCCGGAAAAGAAGAGCCGTTTTAATGGATTGCATTAGCATAAACGCTGGAACAGAGAGTGATGAATGTGAAATAAATGGAGTTGCAAGAGCATTTTCCTATTTTGGAGAGCAAAGACGTGCAATCTAATTAGTATTGCACCAAAGAGCGAGAGATGAAGCAAGGAGGAGGGGGGGAGGGGATGTGGGGGAGGGGGGGGAGGGGATGTGGGGGAGGGGGGAGGCTGGGGTTCCTTTTTCTTTTTCCTTTTCTTAAATTATATATATATTTTTTTACCACAACAGCAATTAATCCCCGACTGTTTGGTCCATCTCCTCCTTGTCCTACCCTCACTCCTTGCAGCAGTCACCCTGTATAGCGGGTTGTGTGTGTGTGTGTGTGTGTGTGCGCGTGTGTGTGGGGAGGGGGTAAAGAAAACAGAGGGGAATGCGTCAGGCTCCGGATACTTAAAGGGCCTTATAGTCAATGACACTTGTGACCCATTTATGAGTTAAGGAGCTGGAGTGAGTCGTTCTCTCTTCTCCCCCCCTCGTTCAGCCCCCCCCCCCCCCCTCCTCTCTCTCTCTGTCTCTCTGTCTCTCTCTCCATCTCTCTGCTCTAACATGCAGACAATGGGCCCACTGGGGTGAGATCTCAACAGGACACTGAGTTGTCAGGGAGTAGACATAGTGTGGCACGAGCAGAATTAATTTGATTAGAAACCATTAATGCGACAATTAACTTGAACATCCCATAGAGTGACACACTGGGAGACTGGAGAAGGGGGGGGGAGGGGATGGGGGGGATGGGGGGTCGATGACCCGGAAGGAGAGGTCGAATGAGAGGCCGGACGAGCGAGTAAACGTTCCAGCGATCAAACATGAGCGCAGGAAGGGTAACACAGTCATCACGCGACAAGCCAGTTGACCCCTTTGCTCACCAGGCAGAAGTTGCTGGGCATGGTTTTTTAAAACATGTCTGCCCTCTCTGTTTCAGAACAACGAACCCTTGGCCCTGGGTTACCATGGATACCCCCCTCACAATCAGGTAAGACTGGCCTCTTTTGAAAACGTAGATTTCGTTTCCTCGTCCATGGGCGTTCGAAAACCATAAACACGGCACCTTTCACATTTTAAATCCCATTTCTATATTTGTAATATATTGAGTTGGATTCCTCCTGTAGATGGAACACCCTTTTTTATCGCAATATCACAGACACTAGCTCACTAGCCTGGGTGCAGAAAAGCCCTTTCTATGTAGAAGATCTACTGGAATGATTGGTCTAGGACCAAACGCATTAGATTACCAGCAAAGCGTTCTGAGGACAAGAGTCTTCACTTTTGCGTCCCTCAAACCACAAGGTAGGGGAAGTAGATGATAATTTCTCCCTCTCCTCAAAGGGACACTGTATTCCGACTCCTATATTTAGATTTCTATTTGCTGTTTGTCATGATGTCGTATGAGAAAGAAAGGGCTAGCTTCTCACAACAAGTCTCAACTG